>NC_069504.1:166488189-166525689 GCF_027579735.1 Bombina bombina | reverse complement strand
AGAGGGAGGAGAGTGTGTGTGAGAGAGGGAGAGTGTTAGAGAGGGGGAGGGTGTGTGTGTGTGTGAGAGAGAGAGAGAGAGAGAGAGAGGGAGAGTGTGAGAGAGAGAGGGAGGAGAGTGTGAGAGAGAAAGAGTGTGTGTGTGTGAGAGAGGGAGAGAGTGTGTGTGTGTGTAGAGAGGGAGAGTGTAAGAGAGGGGTAGGGTGAGAGAGAGAGAGAGAGAGAGAGGGAGGAGAGTGTGAAAGAGAAAGAGTGGGTGTGTGAGAGAGGGAGAGTGTAAGAGAGGGGGAAGGTGCGTGTGTGTGAGAGAGAGAGATAGAGAGAGAGAGAGAGAGAGAGAGAGGGGGGAGGAGAGTGTGTGAGAGACAGAGTGTGTGTGTGAGAGAGAAACAGTGTGTGTGTGAGAGAGAAACAGTGTGTGTGTGAGAGAGAGGGAGAGTGTATGAGAGGGGTGTGTGTGTGAGAGAGAAAGAGTGTGTGTGTGAGAGAGATGGAGAGTGTGAGAGAGAGGGAGAAAAGTGTGAGAGAGAAAGTGTGTGTGTGAGAGAGAGAGAGAGAGAGAGGGAGAGTGTAAGAGAGGGGGAGGGTATTTGAGAGACAAAGAGTGTGTGTGAGAGAGAGAGGGAGAGTGTGAGAGAGAGGGAGGAGAGTGTGAGAGAGAAAGAGTGTGTGTGTGAGAGAGATGGAGAGTGTAAGAGAGGGGGAGGGTATGTGAGAGAGAGTGTGTGTGTGAGAGAGAAAGCGAGAGTGTTGGAGAGGGGGAGGGTATGTGAGAGAGAAAGAGTGTGTGTGTGTGAGAGAGGGAGAGTGTAAGAGAGGGGTGTGTGTGTGAGAGATAGATTGTGTAAATGCCAATGTGCAAGTTTGTGTATGTGTGTTATTACATTTATAAAGTCTGACTACACTCAAGATTAAAGTGCACACACATTTGTTTCACTTGGCCAAACATTTAGCCTTAGTTATAAAACCACCTACTTTACTGCATTCGCCGCCCCAATACGCTCGCCTGAACTCGCCTACCATCGCTGCCGCGGACCTGAATACGTTCGCCAAAGTTATCAAGAAAGCTGTCAAGAAGCCGCGCACCAAGTACGGAGTGATGATCAGCGGACTGTTGTTAACTGACAGTCATCAATCTCGCTGCTCATCGGCTTCTTCGCAGCTTTCTTGCTACCCTGTCACTAAGCACCCACACTAAACTACGCTGTTTTACCCCCTAAACCGCCGCTCCCAGAGCCCCCCGCACCTAAATAAAGTTATTACCCCCTAAACCGCCGCTCCTGGAGCCCGCCGCTCCTGAAGCCCGTCGCAACTATAATAAATGTATTAACCCCTAAACCACCGCTCCCGGACCCCGCCGCCACCTACATTATGCCTATTAACCCCTATCCTGCCCCCACTACACCGCCGCCACCTGTATTCAAGTTATTAACCCCTATCCTGCGGATCCCGGACCCCGCCGCAACTAAATAAATTGTTTAACCCCTAAACCACCACACCCTGGAGCCCACTGCCACCTACATTTATTAACCCCTATCCTGCCCCCCCACTTCACCGCCGCCACCTACATTAAACTCATTAACCCCTAAACCGCCGCTCCCGGACCCCGCCGCAACTAAATTAAATGTTTAACCCCTAAACCGCCGCTCCCGGACCCCGCCGCCACCTATATTAAACTTATTAACCCCTAAACCTAAGTCTAACAGTAACACTAACACCCCCCTAACTTTAATATTATTTTAATAAATCTAAATAAAACTTACTATTATTAACTAAATTATTCCTATTTAAAACTAAATACTTACCTGTAAAATGAACCCTAAGATAGCTATTTTAGGATTTATTTTTATTTTACAGGCAACTTTGTATTTTATTTAACTAGGTACAATAGCTATTAAATAGTTATTAACTATTTAATAGCTACCTAGCTAAAATACTTACAAAATTACCTGTAAAATAAATCCGAACCTAAGTTACAATTAAACCTAACACTACACTATCATTAAATTAATTAAATAAATTAACTACAATTACCTAAAATTAAATTAAATAAACTAAACTATAGTACAAAACAAAACAAACACTAAATTACAGAAAATAAAAAAGGATTACAAGAAGTTTAAACTAATTACACCTAATCTAAGCCCCCAAATAAAATAATAAAGCCCCCCAAAATAAAAAAATGCCCTACCCTATCCTAAATTACAAAGTAATCAGCTCTTTTACCAGCCCTTAAAAGGGCTTTTTGCGGGGCATTGCTCCAAAGTAATCAGCTCTTTTACCTGTAAAAAAAAATACAATCCCCCCCCAACATTAAAACCCACCACCCACAACACTAACCCCCTGAAGATCTCCCTACCTTGAGTCGTCTTCACCCAGCCGAGCTGAATTCTTCATCCAAGCGGAGCAAGAAGAGGTCCTCCATCCGGTAGAAGTCTTCATCCAAGCGAGGCGGAAGAGGTCCTCCATCCGGTAGAAGTTTTCATCCAAGCGAGGCAGAAGAGGTCCTCCATCCGGTAGAAGTCTTAATCCAAGCGGTGTCTTCTATCTTCATCCAACCACGGCTCCATCTTTCAGACCTCCGACGCAGAACATCCTTCTGGCCCGACGGACTAACGACGAATGAAGGTTCCTTTAAGGGACATCATCCAAGATGGCGTCCCTCGAATTCCGATTGGCTGATAGGATTCTTTGAATAAATCAGCACTAAGCATTTTCAAAAAAGTTGAATTTGATCATTTTCTAGATGTTCTTAAATAGTTTTGTAAATAGCTGAGAACATTCTGTAAGCATTGTGAGATTTTATTTTATCATACAAAATAAATACTCTTAGAATTTCAGTTCATAGTGTAGCTCTTATATTTCTATGCAGATTGTGAATTGTTTAAATAATATTGAGACACTTGAATAGCTTTATATTAATTTGAAGAACGCATCCTGAAAATGTGTTCTGTAATTATTTCAATATAAAAGGATTCAAATTATACCAATTTTTCCACTGTTCCTAGGTAATTTTAACAACTATATTGTAGCAATGATAATGTGAAAGTTGTATCGCTGTCATTTTTTCTTGCTAAGCCAAGTACATAAATTACTTTTGATGGCCTTTTTATAAGATTTCTTGTTCAATACAGTAAATAGATATACACATTCATTTATGAACTCACAATACTGCATTTATATACATATGAAAATGACATATGCATTTAGGAAATATAGAATAAATAGGCATAAATTATAGATTAAATATTCATTATTGTATACTGAAACTGTTTTTATATTGAAGGCTGCTAACCAATGGCAGGAGATTGCTTTGGGCTCCCCTTATATTATATTCAAACTTAAGCTAAAGAGAGTGGCTCATAATAAGTTAAATTAGAATAATGTTTTAATTTCTTAAAGGGACAGTCTACTTCACTGGTTTTCAAACCTGTTCTCAGGCCTCCCCAACAGGCCAGGTTTTCTGGATTACCTTGGATGAGAGCAGGTAAAATAACCATGTTTACTAATCAGCTGGTTCACCTGTGCTCCAGTTCAGATATCCTCAAAATGTGGCCTGTTAGGGAGGACTGAGAACAGGTTTGAAAACCAGTGGTCTACTTGAATTTTTTTTGGTTTTGTTTAAAAAGATAGATAATCTCTTTATTGCCTACTCCCTAGTTTTGCATCACCAACACTGTTATATTAATACACTTTTTACCTCTGTGAGCACCTTGTACCTAAGCCTCTGCAGGCTGCCCCTTTATCTCAGTGTTTTTACAAACTTGCATTTTCAGCCAGTTAGTGCTGATTTATGCATAACTCCACGGGAGTGAGCACAATCTATATTGCACACGTGAAAAGTTAATACAATGAATTGAGATAAGAGGAGGCCTGCAGGTGCTTAAACATTAGCACTTGAGTCTACCTAGGTATAGCCTTCAACAAAGAATACTTAAAGAACAAAGCAAATTTGATGATAAAAGTAAAATGGAAAGTTGTTTAAAATTGCATGCCCTATCTGAATCATGAAAGTTTAAAGTTGACATCTGCCCCTTTAATTAAAAGCACAGAATAGTTTTTATTAATAACAAAAAACCTTGGAGAGGGCTTGATATAGCTCCAGGGCCATATTATGGGCAGATATGATGTATATTAATTGTAATTTACAATATTTAGCAAAATAAAATATATATATATATACTGGTATTTATCAGCAAAATGTAACAATCCTGTAATGAATGTTTATTTGTTAATGGTTTCTAATAAAAAAATAAACATAAATAAAAAAAACATAAAATAATATATATATATATATATATAGTTACACACATCTTTACCTCACAGCCTTTGGCTAGCGCAAATCCACCACCAACAAGTATAGCAATATCCCAAGGCATACAGGCCTGAAATTCCTTCCATGTAATAAGGGGAACATACTCGACAGAAGCTGAAAAATTTCATTTTTTTTAAGGATATTGTTACTCAGTATTTATTACATACTTTTCTGTAACTGTACATACTCATATTGCACTTTTTAATCTGTAACAATTTTATGTTTTTAGAAATACGTATATTGTATTAGAGATGAGAGATTGATTGATTGATTTTTTACACAAATGGCGAGTTCATATTGCGGTATATTCAAGACAAAACATTTCTTAAAAAGTATTTAATTGGATCTCAAAGGTTTCTCAGTTTGCAGTCAATAGGGATGGTGTTTCGAATTTTGAAGACAAACCTATATATCCCAGATAAATTAAAGCAATTTTTAAGTATTACATAGTATTATAAATGTTTAATATTTATGAGCACCGCCACTGCTGACTGGCTCATTGGTTATGTCTGCTCAGGGCCAGCAGTTCTCTGCAGCTCCAGGCAGCTATTTTAGCTTTTGGTTTAACCCCCTTACTGTGGTTAAACACATAGGGGCCGATTTATCAAGCCCTGCATGCATCTGTTTCCACACGAGCCTTCAGGCTCGTTGGAAAAAGAAGTTAAGAAGCAGCGGTCATAAGACCACTGCTCCTTAACTCGTCCGCCACCTCTGAGACGTTGAACAGCAATCAGCACAATCGGGTTAATTGACACCCCCTGCTAGCGGGCGATTGGCCACGAATGTGCAGGGGGCGGCATTGCACACACATTTCATCAGAAATGCTTGTGCAATGATAAATGCCAACAGCGTATGCTGTCGGCATTTAGCGATGCCCGCTCGCCCTATGATAAAGCGGCCCCATGTTACTAGTGCTAAAATTACATGCTCTAACAAATAAGAGCATGTAGTTTTTTTTTCTAGACGGCCCTTTAAAGATATGCAAGACTTTCTGGAACTTGCTTCCATCATTGGTTACTCCAGCACTTCCCTTTATAGCTTTAGCCAAGAAGTGACCATTACAAAGAGATCACTAAGAAGACAAGCTGCAGTGCTTGAGAAAGTTGGTAAAAGAACAAAATATAGTTTATTGTTATTATTCCTAAGGAACAATCATTTGTTCATCGGCCCATGCTTTTTCTATTAGGGGTGATTTTGGAAGTAAAAATACTTTGCAACTGCTGACTCCTTTGTTTTAAAGGGAAACCCACATTTTTCTTCATGGGTTAGATACAGCATGTGATTTCAAACAATTTTCTAATTTACTTCTATTACCAATTTTTGTTCATTCTCTTGGTATCTTTTGTTGAAAAGCAGGGATGTATGCTTAGAAGTCGACCCACTGGGAGCACTATATGGCAGCAGTTTTGCAAGAATGTTTTCCATTTCCAAGAGCACCAGATGGAGGCACGATTTACTGCCATGTAGTGCTTCAGGCATCTCTTAAACACAGAATATTATTGGAACAAAACAATTAGAAGTAAATTGGAAACTTTTTTAAAATGATACACTCTGTCTGAATCACAAAAGAAAATTCTTGAGTTTCATATCCCTTTAAATGCTATAAAAATGTTTTATAGCAGCTTTACATAACCGAGGCAAGCCTAAGACTATGTATATTTGCTACCACTAATAGAACTTGTCTTCATTTTCACCATTCCTTATACAGTAGACCTCCCCATGCTATACTTCTGCTAGGTATCATCTCAGTGTCTTTACATCTGGACCTATAAATTCCCAGGTGCCACAAGCAAATCAATGAGTGCTTAATCTTTGTGCTTCTTGGAAAAATATATGCAAAAAACATTTGTCTGCTAAAGAAACACAGAAAAGATCCATTGACCTTTATATAGGTCAGCCCCATATTTAATAACTGAGTTTGTTGCCTTTAAAAAAATATAAAACTCCACCAAGTCTTAAGAAAATTAGGGCCCTGGATGTCATGGTCTTTATAAGATCTTAGACCTTCTTCATAGTTTAGCAGTTCTAAACTGTTTTCACGTTTCACTGCTGGAATCAGTCATCTCTATCAATTTCAGTTATCAGTCTCATATAGGACATCCTGTGTTCCAACATGAATGTGTGTTGAGTAGAATTGTTAACTCCAGAAGGGCCTGGGGTTCCCACTCATTGCTGTTTGACTGGCGTAAATACACTCTAGAACATTGTGATGAACCATCAGCAAGAAGGTAAGGTAGTCTTCTGAGCACCAAGTAGCTGCCTCAGCATCATGCTGTTCCAACTCTTCCTCATGCACATGAGACTATTTGTAATTTTAAGGGACAAAGGCAGCAAATCATAATGTCACATGCTACTTCTATTTAACAGTGGCACTTTCCTACAAGAATTTCAATCTACAAGGTTCTCTGTATAATTCTTCACAGGCTCCTGGCTCTGCTCGTCCTCTCGTGTATGAGCTCCAACTTTGGGGATTTCTATTGTGTAAACTGATGTTCCTCCATGAGCAAAGATTACTGCAACTCCTGGGTAAACTCCAGCTCATGTATATATATGTACTTCCTTGCCTTTCCCTCAAAACAAATGTCAAGCTCTCAGACAATGGTAAACAGTGCATGAGAATCATTATGTTGCTCTGTCATAGATATTGAAAAGCTCAGGCTAAATACCAAAATCTTTAGTATGGGGGAGATGATTTCCCATTCCCACTGGGGACGTTTTAAAAAAAAAAAAAAGCAGCACAATTTGTTGAAATTACTAGTAAAGCTGACAGAATAATGCATAGTGCACTGTTTTACTTACTTAAGAGGTTTCTGTTGTTCATTCAAGAACAATCTCTTTTATAGGTTGTTTTGTTTGTGGGTTCTTTATTTACTTTTGGATACTTAAAATTTAAGTACATTTCAAAACATATTCATTTAACTGGTAGACGTTAGCATACAGACTAGCATTTTATTTGTTCAAAATAGAATTGTGTTAAACAATAAAAATTTAATAAAATTATTTCTAAAAAATGTGAAACTTAGAATATTAAAATTAAAACAATAAATAAGAGTTTAAATATGAAATGAATGGCGATTCAAATGTAAATTGTCTAGGCAAATCAGCCCTCATTTCAATAATAAAGGGTGCAGGAAAATATATTTTGTTTCATTACAAATAATTGACTATTGTCACCATCAGAATTTTCATGTCAAAACACTGTATGTGTGCTCATCTTTTTTTTTTTTTTGCTTCATTTTCTAATTCACTCCAATCCTTTAGAATTTAAATTACAATTATTATACAACACAAAGATCTAGTAAAACAGGTTATCCGAAGTTTACCTAGGTAGGCTCAAGAACAGCAATGTACTACTGGGAGCTGGTGATCGGTGGCTACATACATATGCTTCTTGCCATTGGCTCATTAGATGTAGCTATATCCCAGTAGTGCATTTTTGCTCTGGAGCTGAGGATTTGCAGGGGTTAAACACATGTGAGTCAATCACAATCCTTTAGAAAATCCTATTAAATGATTTATCTACAAAAATCTCAATGAATGCTAATTGTATTGCAAGAATAAAATACTCTAATCATTTTACTTTATGCATTTTATGTCCCTTTAATTGCTGCTATACACACTGCATATATTAAACATTAAATATTGTATCTTTAAAGCTAGATAACATATTCTTTCACATACTAAATGAAGACACACCTTAAAGGGATATGAATTACAAATGTATTGTCTTTAGTGATTCAGATAGAGCACACACTTTTAAAGAACTTTCCCAATGATGTTATCAAATGCTATCCGTTGTTGAAGGAACAGTAATGCAGTACTGGAAGGAAGCTGAAGTGAAAATATCAGAAGAGCCAATGACAAGAGGCATATATGTGCAGCCACCAATCCACAGCTAGTTCCCATTGCTGCCTACCTAGGTATGCTTTCAACAAAGGACACCAACAGAATGAAGCTAATTAGATAATAGAAAAAAACTGGAAAGTTGTTTAAAATTGCATGTTCTATCTGATTCATGAAAGTTGCATTTTGGCCTTACTGTCCCTTTAAACTAAAAAACATAACACAGGTTGAGATCTGTGCATATCCTAAAAGGGCTAATAAATTAAAAAATAGTTTGCATAAAAAAATGTTTAAAAATTGCTGGCAAGTATTTTAAAAATAATTTTCAAAAATAAGCAAAATGAATTACAGGGAGTGCAGAATTATTAGGCAAATGAGTATTTTGACCACATCATCCTCTTTATGCATGTTGTCTTACTCCAAGCTGTAAAGGCTCGAAAGCCTACTACCAATTAAGCATATTAGGTGATGTGCATCTCTGTAATGAGAAAGGGTGTGGTCTAATGACATCAACACCCTATATCAGGTGTGCATAATTATTAGGCAACTTCCTTTCCTTTGGCAAAATGGGTCAAAAGAAGGACTTGACAGGCTCAGAAAAGTCAAAAATAGTGAGATATCTTGCAGAGGGATGCAGCACTCTTAAAATTGCAAAGCTTCTGAAGCGTGATCATCGAACAATCAAGCATTTCATTCAAAATAGTCAACAGGGTCGCAAGAAGCGTGTGGAAAAACCAAGGCACAAAATAACTGCCCATGAACTGAGAAAAGTCAAGCGTACAGCTGCCAAGATGCCACTTGCCACCAGTTTGACCATATTTCAGAGCTGCAACATCACTGGAGTGCCCAAAAGCACAAGGTGTGCAATACTCAGAGACATGGCCAAGGTAAGAAAGGCTGAAAGACGACCACCACTGAACAAGACACACAAGCTGAAACGTCAAGACTGGGCCAAGAAATATCTCAAGACTGATTTTTCTAAGGTTTTATGGACTGATGAAATGAGAGTGAGTCTTGATGGGCCAGATGGATGGGCCCGTGGCTGGATTGGTAAAGGGCAGAGAGCTCCAGTCCGACTCAGACGCCAGCAAGGTGGAGGTGGAGTACTGGTTTGGGCTGGTATCATCAAAGATGAGCTTGTGGGGCCTTTTCGGGTTGAGGATGGAGTCAAGCTCAACTCCCAGTCCTACTGCCAGTTTCTGGAAGACACCTTCTTCAAGCAGTGGTACAGGAAGAAGTCTGCATCCTTCAAGAAAAACACGATTTTCATGCAGGACAATGCTCCATCACACGCGTCCAAGTACTCCACAGCGTGGCTGGCAAGAAAGGGTATAAAAGAAGAAAATCTAATGACATGGCCTCCTTGTTCACCTGATCTGAACCCCATTGAGAACCTGTGGTCCATCATCAAATGTGAGATTTACAAGGAGGGAAAACAGTACACCTCTCTGAACAGTGTCTGGGAGGCTGTGGTTGCTGCTGCACGCAATGTTGATGGTGAACAGATCAAAACACTGACAGAATCCATGGATGGCAGGCTTTTGAGTGTCCTTGCAAAGAAAGGTGGCTATATTGGTCACTGATTTGTTTTTGTTTTGTTTTTGAATGTCAGAAATGTATATTTGTGAATGTTGAGATGTTATATTGGTTTCACTGGTAATAATAAATAATTGAAATGGATATATATTTGTTTTTTGTTAAGTTGCCTAATAATTATGCACAGTAATAGTCACCTGCACACACAGATATCCCCCTAAAATAGCTATAACTAAAAACAAACTAAAAACTACTTCCAAAACTATTCAGCTTTGATATTAATGAGTTTTTTGGGTTCATTGAGAACATGGTTGTTGTTCAATAATAAAATTAATCCTCAAAAATACAACTTGCCTAATAATTCTGCACTCCCTGTACATAGCTAAGCTGCCTGGAGAAGCCAACTCCACCCCCTTATCAGTGTTTAGACACAGGCATTGTATTTCAACTGAGTTCACAGCTTCTAATCATGCTCCAGCAGAAAATCCCTATGCACTTTTGCATTCTACCAAAACAACAATAGATATAGAAAGGAAATGTGTGTGGGGAGTTAGAGCTTTACAATTCAGAAACTAAAAAGTAAGGGTTAATGGCGAGGCACTGCAGTATACATTTGCAGGTAAAGTAAATAAAGTACATATTATTATATTTTGTATCTATCCCAACTTGTTTTATGTCCCTAATTGTACTATAATACTAAGATTATTAGTATTATGTGGATTAACACAAAATAAAAGATAATACTGATACTGCAGTTTTCTGGCATTTTTTTAAAAGCTGATTTCTTAAGGGTTTTTTTTCTCAATAATGATTCATTGATAACTTCCTGAGTGTTATTTTTGCATAATCATGTACAAAGAATCTGGACAATCTATATGGAGATTATATGTTATTTTCTATCTCAATGCAAAATTATATAGATTATCTCATTTAAATAGAATAATGCACACAGCATATAATGACTTGGAAATTTACAGCAGCTTAGCAAAGGCGTTGAAAGGAAACAATCATTTTCTCAAAGTATATTGGATGAGAATTTATATTGAAAAAAAAAATACTCAACTGATTTTTCCCTCAATTTTTCTCTTAAATGGATGTGCCGGGATTACAAAGAAAAGTAGACCTAAAAGTAAGGCTGCTGTAGAATCTGTTGCAAAGCCACTGTACCTATAAAAATGCAAAAATAATGATCATTTAATTACTTTGTGAGAGAATGAAAAGCATATTTTACACAGGTGCACACAATTAGCTCATTTAAATAATACTATTACTATTTAAAATATAAAACCCACATCTTATTCACCATTAAAGGGCCATAATACCCAAATGTTTAAACACTTGAAAGTGATGCAGCATAGCTGTAAAAAGCTGACTAGAAAATATCTCCTGAACATCTCTATGTAAAAAAAGAAAGATATTTTACCTAAAAAGTTACTCAGTAGCCACCTCCCATTGTAAAGGATTTCTAAGCAGCATTTTAGTGTGTCTGTCCTGGGACATCTTAGGGGATGAGCCTCGTGCACTCTCATATTATTTCACCAATCAGGTAAAGGAAGTTTACTATGAAATCTCATGAGAGATAAGTCAAATCTCATGAGATCACAGTAAGAGTTCATGACCTCAGCACTGCTGATGCTGATTGGCTGCTGTTCATTTCTTCATTTTTTTTTTTATTTTTACCTGCAGCTGGGAGCAGGTGAAGTATAACTTTTTACACAGAACTTACTCTGCTGAGCTGAGGAGATTGTAAGGTAAAATATCTTCCTTTTTTACATAGAGATGCTCAGGTGATATTTTCCTGTCAGCTTTTTACAGTTATACTGCATCAGTTTCAAGTGATTTAGCATATGAGTATTATGTCCCTTTAAATACAGTGTATTTGCATAATCAACAATTGCATAATAAAAAAAAATGTAATAGCATTGACTCTGAATTTTAAAAGAGCAGTAGATTTTTTTTTTTTAACAAATTTCAAAATGTATTCCAATTTTTCAGGCATCTGTATCATGTGACAGCCATCAGCCAATCACAGATTTACATATGTATACACTGTGAACTCTTGCACATGTTCAGTAGTAGCTGGTGACTCAGAAGGTTTCCATATAAAAAGAACTGCACAATTTGATAATGGAAGTAAAATCGAAAGTTTCTAAAAATGTAATGCTCTGTCGGAATCATGATAGTTTAATTTTGACCCAATTGTTTTTTGTTTGTTTTTTTTTGCTTTTGCATGTATACATGTAGCTAGAGTTTGCTTTTGTAAACTTTCTGTTCTACCTAAAATAGAATGTTTTAAAATGTATTACAGAGATTTTTTCTTTTCTTCATTAAACTGACATTCCTGTTCTGATTAAAATATTTTTTTTATTTTTTTTTGGTAATTGTCCCTGCCAGCCAGTGATCAGTAGAGTACCAGGACTCAGTTGTACGTAATTTCACACTTTCTGTTAGTTTTATTATACTTAACTTCATATTGTATTCCCATAAAGGTCTAGGTTACAAGTGGAGAGAAAATAATAGCGCTGTTGTGTGTACACATCGCTCAAGCGCAAATCAGTATAGCTTCTATTTTTGCACTTATATTTGAAGCTGAAAGTTATTTGTTATCACTCGAGCAATAGTCTAGGGTGCACTAACATCTGGCCCTATTACATATGCGGCGGTGTCCGCAAAAGCCGGCAACGCCATTTTTTGCACTGTTTTGGTATCCTATATACAGCACCGCATATAAATGTGGCACGTTGCAAATCGGTATCCAATATTCAGCGCATAGAACTTATGTGGAAAAAATTGAGAAATCTTACTCTATTTTCACCTCGCCACACAAGGCAACCACAGCCGAGCACCGTAACGCCCAAAAATATCTGCAAAAATAAACTAACACCTAACCCATGCGCAACATCTATCTACCTGTCAACCGCAATCCCCCACCGCAATAAATTATAAAGTGTATTAACCCCTATATCCGCCATCAAACCCACATCGCAAG
Organism: Bombina bombina; assembly: GCF_027579735.1. Classification (NCBI taxonomy): domain Eukaryota; kingdom Metazoa; phylum Chordata; class Amphibia; order Anura; family Bombinatoridae; genus Bombina; species Bombina bombina. Next base: position 166,513,007 of record NC_069504.1, on the reverse strand, counting down.
TAATAACTAAACTATTAACCCCTAAATCCGCCAACCCTAACATCGCAAATGACCTATTAAAAACTATTAATCCCTAATCCGCCATTAACCCACAACGCAAACTACCTATTGAAATTCTATTGGCTGATTTGAATAGCCAATAGAATTTCAGTAGCTCGCATCCTATTGGCTGATTTGAACAGCCAATAGGATTTGAGTAGCTTTCATCCTATTGGTTGATTTGAATTTGAAGAATCAAATCAGCCAATAGGAATTCAAGGGATGCCATTTTTAATTGCGAACCTTAAATTCTCTATCCAGTGTACGGCGGCGATCGTAGAAAGAGGATCCTGCACGCTCCATGGCTCTGCGGGCGCTGGTCTTTAGTTCCAGGGTCACTGGTCTTCAGCTCCACGGTCATCGGTCTTCAGCTCGGCCCCCGCTCTGCTCCGGATTGTTCCTGGAAGAAGAAAGGATAGGTCGCCACTTGGAAGAAGACTTCACCGCCTGGAACAGGATATTCTCCGCCAAACATCAGGAAAGGTGAGTACCAACCTGGGGTTTAGACTTAGGTTTTTTTAAGGGTTTTTGTGGGGTTTGTTTTATTTAGATTAGGGATGGGCAGTACAATTGCTAAATGCCCTTTTAAGGGCAATGCCCAAACAAATGCCCTTTTCAGGGCAATGGGTAGTTTAATTTTTTTTAGTGTTAGGTTCTATTATTTTGGGGGGTTTGGTGGGTGGGGGGGTTTACTGTTGGGGGGACTTTGTGTATTTTAATGTAAAAGAGCTGATTATCTTGGGGCAATGCTCTGCAAAAAGCACTTTTAAGGGCTACTAGTAGATTATTCTTAGAGTAGGGGGAGTTTTTAGTTTGGGGGGGACTTTTTATTTTCATAGGGATTAGGTATAATTTTTTAAAATTTGGTAATTTTGTTTTTTATTTTATGTAATCTTAGATTTTTTTATTTTATGTAATTTTAGGTTAAAGGGACAGTCTACACCAGAATTTTAATTTTGACTAGACTATCCCTTTAATTTATACTCTTATAATCTTCTATCTTTAGTGCAGGTCCTGGGAGCCGAGCACACTAAACATCCTGTTAGCTCTGGAGCTCTGGCATCGGGTTAGCACGCTCTACAGAGCACGTTAAGGTAAGTATTAAACCCATAAAAAAACAATAAAGAAAACGAATGAATACTGACCATTTTCGTCAGCATTTTTTCATTTATTTAACCCTTGCAGTCATATGAAAGTAACAAGGCAAAAATAAAAGGCTCTATTTTTGCACTTGTTTGCACTTTTATATCCATTTAAAGTGACAATGTATTACATTTTCTCCTTTCCTTTAATGTGTTTCAATTATCTATTTTACCTGCTAGAGTGTATGATGGGGTCTGCTTGCTCTCCCTGCAAGCTCAGACCATTTGATTGGGTTGTCATATCACCATTTTAATGCTATAATGACCCTTTAATGTCCCTTTAAATGATCATTAAAACACAGCCAAGGAAATATAAAAAATAAATCAAGTGACTTTTCAAGGGGGGTGTCCAAGGATTGCAAATCTATGCTCATTTTGGCCTCATTACATATGCAGCGTCGCCCGCAAAATCCTCCACCGCCAGATTTTACGCAATTTTGGTATTACATATACAGCGTAGCATACCAGTTACGCGCGTATATTTCACCCTTCGGAAGTATTTTTTTTTACCCATAGACTAACATAGAACAGCAGCACAATTTTGTATTCAATATAGAGCATAAGGACTTACGCGCGCAGATTTCAGAAAATCTACTCTATTCGTATCTCGCCACATATTGCAGGCGCAGCAACCCTTGCACTGACTAAAAAAGCAACGTAACTCCCTGAAGGCCTAACAAACGCATGCGCAATCACATACATATCAGCCGCAAATCTCAAACAGTTAAACCTCTTCTAAGCATTTATTATTCCTGCCCCTGCAAGTGTATCAAACCAATCACAAACAGCACAACCTCTCACCTGCAGCCTTAAAACACCTGGCAATGCACACCCTCATTAACCACCATGTTTACATACTGCGGATATCCACTGCATGTAAGTGAAACTACTACATCCCACCCCACTTCCCTTAACCACCCTAATTACTGAAAATGTCTCATTTGTTTAATTTTCTAGTGATGTCGCAAACATAAAAATTTGGGTTCGCGAACGGCGAACGCAAACTTCCACAAATGTTCGCGAACAGGCGAACCGCCATAGACTTCAATAGGCAGGCAAATTTTAAAACCCACAGGGACACTTGCTGGCCACAATAGTGATGGAAAAGTTTTTTCAAGGGGACTAACACCTGGACTATGGCATGCTGGAGGGGGGTCCATGTCAAAACTCCCATGGAAAATTACATAGTTGATGCAGAGTCTTGTTTTAATCCATAAAGGGCATAAATCACCTAACAATTTTTCTTTTGCTTAATGAGTTTAGGAGCACGCTCCCGTTTCGCGCATGCACATTATATTTTGCACAGACTAAGGCTCATATGTGTAAACGGGTCACTGTTAGTAACGCATGCACATTGTATAGCGGTATCACTGCGAAGTGCATGCAGAGTAGAGTGTCAGAAAAGGCTTTGGCATTAGAAAGGTACTTTGTGCACAATCACGAGAGATACGTATAGAGCGGGTGGGACCACTCTATACGTCACATTGCTAAAATAGAGGAAGTAGAGGGTGGGAGGAGTTTGCCTAGTAACGGTAAGAAGAAAATATATAGAATAAAAGTGCAATTATGAAAAAATATATAATAAAATAAGTTAGCGATCGTATTGCTGTCAGTATTTTGTAAGGATGAATGACTTCTGGAACTATTAACTTAACTTTCACTTTAAGGATCAGGGCTATTTTTACATTTCTGCGGTGTTTGTGTTTAGCTGTAATTTTCCTCTTACTCATTTACTGTACCCACACATATTATATACCGTTTTTCTCACCACTAAATGGACTTTCTAAAGATACCATTATTTTCATCATATCTTATAATTTATTATTAAAAATATTATAAAATATGAGGAAAAAATGGAAAAAACACACTTTTTCTAACTTTGACCCCCAAAATCTGTTACAGATCTACAACCACCAAAAAACAACCATGCTAAATAGTTTCTAAATTTTGTCCTGAGTTTAGAAATACCCAATGTTAACATGTTCTTTGCTTTTTTTGCAAGTTATAGGGAAATAAATACAAGAAGCACTTTGCTATTTCATTGGAACCCTGATATCTGTCAGGAATAACTGAATATCCCTTGACATGTATATATATTTTTTTTAGAAAACATCCCAAAGTATTGATCTAGGCCCATTTTGGTATATTTCATGCCACTATTTCACTGCCAAATGCGATCAAATAAAAAAAAATTGTTCACTTTTTCACAAACTTTAGGTTTCTCACAGAAATTATTTACAAACAACTTATGCAATTATGGCATAAATGGTTGTAAATGCTTCTCTGGGATCCCCTTTGTTCAGAAATAGCAGACATATATGGCTTTGGCGTTGCGTTTTGGTAATTAGAAGGCTGCTAAATGCCACTGCGCACCACACGTGTTTTATGCCCTGCAGTGAAGGGGTTAATTAGGGAGCATGTAGGCAGCTTGTAGAGTTAATTTTAGCTTAAGTGTAGTGTAGTAGACAACCCAAAGTATTGATCTAGCCCATTTTGGTATATTTAATGCCACCATTTCACCGCCAAATGTGATCAAATAAAAAAATTTTTTCACTTTTTCACAAACTTTAGGTTTCTCACAGAAATTATTTACAAACAACTTATGCAATTATGGCGTAAATGATTGTAAATGCATCACTGGGATCCCCTTTGTTCAGAAATAGCAGACTTATATGGCTTTGGTGTTGCTTTTTGGTAATTAGAAGGCTGCTAAATGCCACGTGTTTTATGCCCAGCAGTGAAGGGGTTAATTAGGGAGCATGTAGGGAGCTTGTAGAGTTAGTTTTAGCTTAAGTGTAGTGTAGTAGATAACCCAAAGTATTGATCTAGGCCCATTTTGGTATATTTAATGCCACCATTTCACCGCTAAATGCTACCAAATAAAAAAAAATTGTTCACTTTTTCACAAACTTTAGGTTTCTCACTGAAATTATTTACAAACAGCTTGTGCCATTATGACACAAATGGTTGTAAATGCTTCTCTGGGATCCCCTTTGTTCAGAAATAGCAGACATATATGACTTTGGCGTTGCTTTCTGGTAATTAGAAGGCCGCTAAATGCTGCTGCGCCTCACACGTGTATTATGGCTAGCAGTGAAGGGGTTAATTAGGTAGTTTGTAGGGAGCTTGCAGGGTTAATTTTAGCTTTAGTGTATAGATCAGCCTCCCACCTGACACATCAGACCCCCTGATCCCTCCCAAACAGCTCCCTTCCCTCCCCTACCCCACAATTGTCCCCGCCATCTTAACTACTGGCAGAAATAACACTGCAATGGCCAATGATCAACTGTTAGTAAAATGTTTGTCATTTATATGAAAAAGCAAAAAGGTAAAAAAGATGTTTAATTAAAAAGGTATAAGTTTTTTTTATTATTAATTTAATGCGAATCTAACAAAAAGTGCTTGACTTTGTACAATTAAGTCATGGGACTCACTAGGTGATAGTGACAATCCCCATAAAAATGGTTTATTTACCAAAAGTTAACTTTAATAAATGCTGAAACATTCTGTTTTAGATAAGACAGAGAAAGGTTTTGAGATAGATGCCCCTTTAATTATACATTGGAAACTTAAGATTTGATAAAGTGTACAATTTAAGTTTAAACATTTCTTTTATTAAATGTGCTTCATTCTATTGGTATCTTTTATTGAAAACCAGGTAGGAAGGCTCAGGAGCATGCACTTTTCTGGAGCACTACATGTCAGCATTTTTGCAAGAATACTAATTGTTATACACTGTGCAGAAACTGCAGCCATCTAGAGCTCAAAAGCATTATTGCAAAACTGCTTCCATATAGCTGTCCAAACGTGCACACTACCTACCTAGTTACTCTATTTAACAAAGAAAACCATGAGGATGAAATAAATATGATAAAAGAAGTAAATTTTAACTTTTGGAAATGATATGCACTCTCCGAATTATAAAATAAAAAATTGGTTTTTATGTCCCTTTAAAATAAGAAACTAGACTGTAAAATAATCACAAATATCTGCTTACTCAGGAAAGAGAGAAGACCATCCAGGAAAAAAGCCAGGATCTCGTGTAAACCACAATAGAGCCATCAGAATGAACAAAATCAGAGTAACAGTTTCTTGATAGCTGTAATACAAATTAAGACAAGTTGTCTTTAGCATGATTTTTTTTTTAAGTATTAAAACTGTTACTTTTAAAATGAGAAGACAGTTACCTAAATCGTCCAAGTTTTTTGTATTCATCCAAAATCACTTTTGCAGAAGCCTTTTCTCTTTCTGTCCTTTCTTTTCCACATTTAAACATTTCTGTAAAGCTAAGAATATGAATGCAAGTTATAATCATTCTAGACAAATAAATATATATATATATATATATATATAATTATTATTATTACTTCTATGTCAACAGTAAATTGCACAATAGTTCACTAAATTGAAGGGGCATGATACCCAAATGTTGAAGACCTTGAAAATAATACAGCATAGCTGTAAAAAAGCTGACTAGAAAATATCACCTGAACATCTCTTTGTAAAAAAGGAAGATATTTTACAGCAAAATTTCCTCAGTAGCCACATCCCATTGTAAAGGGACACTTAAGCAGCCAATCAGGCTATAGTCCCATGACTTGCAAGGAAACATGCATCTGGCACATGCAGGCACAGTCATGTTATTTCCCTACTCAGTTTATGGAGGTTTGATATGAAATCCCATGAGATTTCAGGGAAATCTCACGAGATCATAGAAAATAGAGCATGACATCAGCACTGCTGATGCTGATTGGCTATTGTTTTTTTTGTTTTGTTTTTTTCAAATTGCAGCTGGACAGCAGCTGAAGAATAACTGTTCACAAAACACTTACTCTTGTGTGCTGAAGAAATCTTGAGGTTAAATATCTTCCATTTTTTACACAGAGATGTTCATCTGAGGTTTCCTTGTCAGGTTTTTTACAGCTATGCTGCATCACTTTCAATTGATTTAGCATATGGGGATTATGTCCCTTTAAAGAGACAGTAAACATTTTGCAAATGGAACATATTTCTGTTGTATAGCTGTAGAATAACGTATTAGTCTAAACATTTTTAAAATGAATTAATATTTTGTTTGCTGTAATTGTTTTTCAAAACCACAACCACAACTATCCTTATTTGGAGAAACCATTCCAGGCTTGAGTCTGCATACAGAAAGGCTAACCACAGTCATCATATTGGTATAAAGTAATTTTTTTGCCATTGTTATCTGCTAAATCCAAGTAGAGACATATATGTGGCATGGTTAGCCTTGAAAAGCCACTAAGGGTGCATTTTAAGCTTGAATAGTTAAAAAAAGCCACAATTGTTTTTAGCGTTAAATTACATGAAATTTGGCAAAATAAATAATAAAAGTATACTTAAATCTCATGGTATTTACCATATATACAGTAAATTGGATATTCAAGAAATGTAGTGAGCACAACAATTACTGGGGGGGGGGGGGGGAGTTCCTTGCTCTGAAGACCTTGAAGCATAAGTTAGGTATAGAGTTTAAAGGGACAATGTAGTCTAAAATTAAATGCTCTATTTTATTACTGTCTTCTATTTTTGAACTCTCATTTCTCCCTATTTGCCTTATTATCTAAAAGTATCTGGGTATGTGAGATTCTCTAAGAAATCTCCTCATTACTATGAACCTCCTGTTGGAATTCCATAAAGGCAGATTTTTACCTTGAAAATTTTTCCCTGCATTTAAGTACTGTATGTGAAGAAGATGCAAAAAATTTAATTTCATAATGAAATTGCACAGAAAAACACAATTTAATGTACACATAATATAACACCACTGCTCTTGCAAAAATACTGTGAATTTAATTATTAAAGGGACATGAAACTCAAACATTTTCTTTCATGATTCAGATAGAAAATATAATTTTAAACAACTTTCTAATTTACTTCTATTATCTAATCTGTTTTATTCTCTTGGTATCATTTTTTGAAGGAGCAGCAATGCACTAATGGTTTCTAACTGAACACATGGGTGAGCCAATCACAGTCAATATATATATGCAGCCACCAATCAACAGCTAGAACCTAGGTTCTCTGCTGCTCCTGAACTTGCCTAGATAAACCTTACAGCAAAGGATAACAAGAAATTAAATTTAAGATATTAAATAATAGAAGCAAATTGGAAAGCTGTTTGAAATTGTATTCTCTATCTGAATCATGAAAGAAAATGTTTGGGTTTCATGTCCCTTTAAAGGAAATTCAAAGTGTACAGTTTTTTTTTAATGTAATATATTTTTCCCTGCCAGCGTTAGCAGGCTGAACAGGAACATTCTATGGGCATAGGTGAAATGTGGCCAGATTGTGTAAAAATACGGAAAACACTCATTGCCCTGATAGAAAAACACATGCTTACAATAACAGAGATAAAAAATGTAAAAATGTTTCTATAAATACAAACACTTACTTAAAGCTAGTGTAAAAAAAAATTGTATAAATACATACACTTAAAGGCAGGTTAAAAAAAATTCTATAAATACATACACTTATTTAAAGCCAATGTCAAAATGTTTCTATAAATACATATACTCACTTAAAGCCCAAGAAGAGCCACTGCAACCAAACCCATGACAGCAGCAGGAGGATGACTGTTATTGGAATGCAAAGTACGAACCATGTTCCAAAATTAATTTCTGAGCTTTTTGGATAGCGCCTTAAAAAGTATTTTAAAAATATTAGATAGTTGTAATAAACACATGCTTTATTTCTGAAAAATGAGAGCAATAGATAAATCATTTCTTGAATATTGCTAAACAATAGCAAACAATTAGGAGGTTTTAGAGGATATTCACAATATTTTAAACACTTACTTAGAACATACTTCATTTTTAAACTTTATCATTTCTTTAATGAGGTATCACCAAAGGTTTTTAAATGTGCTAACAGGATACTCTACTCTCAGCTTTCATAAAACTTTATTTACATGTAACAAACTGCACATTGATCTTTACCAGTAGTGGACCACCTCAACAGAGAGCCTGGTTCAAAACTTTTTGTGCCCTCCCCCTGAAGGTAATAAACAATAAACAATATACATTACATGCTTCTCTGTATAATGATTTTATATATATATATATATATATATATATATATATATATATATATATATATATATATATATATATATATATATATATATATATATATATAAACCTTTATCCAAACTGCTTGAGACTGGAAAAAGTTTGGATTTCAGAATAGTTTGGATTTTGGAATATTAGCATCTTTAAAATGGGACAGTTAGAGGAGGTTATGGAACCAAGTGTATACAATAGTATTTTATCTTGTCATAATAAATATTATACATATAACCTAAAGGTAGTTTTATATAATTTGTAATACTTTTCATTTTAGAACGAAAAATCAAACCAAAGACAAAAGAAGACTGGGACTTACAGGCAGGGAAATAGTAATTTTGTATCATTTTATTTTATATTCTAAAAAATATATATATATGTACAGTATATATAAAGCAGGTATTGGCAGGTGCACTCTCACTAACACTTTAGTTCCAAATGCCAGGGTGCTAGAATATGGTGTAGAATATGGAAATCAGGAGACAGCACTCACTGGTCTAGACAATACTGGATTTATTCAGTGACGTTTCGGGGAATACACCCCTTCATCAGACCAGAGTACATAGAATGAAGCAAACATTTATACTGTTCCATAAGACCCTCCCCCAGTGTGAAATTGCGCCAAATTATTGCCATGGCAACCACCAAGTGTCAACAAACCCCATACAAATGAAAAACAAATGAATTAAAAAAACAAAATATACCACAATATACCAAATAAGTGAACATTGCAACCATGTACATATACAGAGAATCATAATGCAAACGGTAGATACAATTAAATATCAAACAGAATATCAATAGAAAAAAATATTCAGCATAGATAGATGTTATGGATGGGCAGCAGTTAACAGGACCAATGAGCAATGCTTAGAGTAAACATTTCATTACAGGCTTATACTGAGCAAGCAATATATACATATACAGGGCATACTATCCCCATCATACAGGCAGGTAGAAAAGATAGTGGAACGACTATAAGTAGAAATCACACTGCAGGCATACATTAGCATATATTAGCGGGGGTGTTCCGTTTACCATCCGGTGCTAATGGATCTACCAACTATTGATTAGCTCAATATTCCTGCATTTGACCGTGTTAGGGACTGTGTCTGTGCTATATATAGCAGATCAGTTATTTTTACTTTCCCTATATGAGTTATTTTTACTTTCCCCATATGAATTTTTACACCGTGTAAGGGTGTTCCTTACAATCTCTGGCTATGCGTATCCAGTGATCTCTTTTTCCAGCTGCTCTTGCTGCTGTCTTTAGCTGTTTGTTGCCTGTTGACAACATAGGGGCTTGTCTCCTCTAACCAATTAACTTTCACATAGCGATAGCCTTAGGGGCGTTGCTTAATTGCGATACGCATGTGCAGTACTCCAAGATTTTTCTATCTCCGGTAACATACACAACTCTGTATGCCTGCAGTGTGATTTCTACTTATAGTCGTTCTGCTATCTTGTCTACCTGCCTGTATGATGGCGATAGTATGACCTGTATATGTATATATTGCTTGCTCAGTATAAGCCTGTAATGAAATGTTTACTCTAAGCATTGCTCATTGGTCCTGTTAACTGCTGCCCATCCATAACATCTATCTAAGCTGAATACTTTTTTCTATTGATATTCTGTTTGATCTTTAATTGTATCTACCATTTGCATTATGATTCCCACTTGCTCTGTATATGTACATGGTTGCAATGTTCACTTATTTGGTATATTGTGGTATATTTTGTTTTTTTAATTGATTTGTTTTTCATTTGTATGGGGTTTGTTGACACTTGGTGGTTGCCATGGCAACAATTTTGGCGCAATTTCACACTGGGGGAGGGTCTTATGGAACAGCATAAATGTTTGCTTCATTCTATGTACTCTGGTCTGATGAAGGGGTGTATTCCCCGAATCATCACTGAAAAAATCCAGTATTGTCAAGACCAGTGAGTGCTGTCTCCTGATTTCCATATTAGACACCATATTCTAGCACCCTGGCATTTGGAACTAAAGTGTTAGTGAGAGTGCGCCTTCCAATACCTGCTGTATATCTAACCCTCTGGCTGCACCCACCATTGTTTACTGCATTGGACCCACCACTCAGTTGTTATTTGGAACAGTTGTGTCTTCATTTTACATTCACCACGGTGAAGGACTATTGTGTTCACTTTGCACCAAGTACTGCTACGAGCACCTAAACATTATGGAACCAAGTGGGTTAACACAGGCCACGGCTACTATTCCACCTGAGATTGAGGGTGTTGAAAATTTGTCCTTGAGTGACACAGATGCATCACGGATATTGTTCGACACTTTATTACCAAGTAACCAAGCAGAAGATGCAATGACTGTATTTAACCAAATCATGAAACTTAAGAAAAAAGAGGTAGATTTAAAACTACACAGAATATACCTCTCTGAATACCACAGGAAAAGACTAATACCTAGGGGTTTCAGAATTAACAACGTACCCACCATTGGCAGACAGAATCCTGAGTTTTGCAAAAAGTGGTATGCGGTCCTAAACAAATGTTCCCTGGATTTAATACTACTAGTAGTGGAGGAAATTAGAAATTTGCTACAAAAGACAAAGGATGATATTAGTATCATTGAAGAGGCTAAAAGTCTGATCTTGCAACAAGATAAGTCTGAGAACTGGACTGAGAAAATAGCGACACAATTACGCGAGTATAACAACGCGCTAGTAGCCTTCAAGAATAAGAAATTGGGCTACGTTATGGACGACTATAAAGACAAAAACCCAGGAGACAAAGACGAATCAGGACCTATGGACACCGCCAGTTAAATACGGTGGACACAAGCTCAGGGTCGGACTCAGATAGCACCGTCAACCCACAACAAGAACAACAAAGCAATACAGGCACACAGCCTTTTTTAGGAATTACTACCCGCTCCAGAGGCAGAGGAGAAGACCGCATGTCAGAAGGGGCGGGGAGGAGGATGTGACAGTGAACCTGAGCCAACATACCCTGAGTGAACAAGAAATAAAGGTTCTAAAGAAGGGACTATCATTTGTACCTACTACAGCTACGAATAAATTCTCCACATACATTGATACAATGAAATTCCAAAGACAATTGAAATTGGGGGATTACTTCCAAGGGAAAACATTTGAGGACCAGCCCCACTCATTTAAGAAACCAAGTTCATTTGATCCTCTCACTACTAATCCTAGTATAAGGACATACACGAGGATTATACAACAAAAACTGAATGCTGGCTGCCAGATGAAGTATAGAAACAACATGACTACCTCTGACTGGGATACCATAAGATCGCTTACAGCTGATGATTCAATTGTCATACGCCCGGCGGACAAAGGGGGTGCGATAGTCCTACAAGACTACAAAGACTACAAAATGGAGATTGATAAACAACTGGCAGATACTGCGACTTATATGGCACTGCCCTGCGACCCGACCATTACCCACAAAGCACAGATTGATGCCCTTATTGAACATGGGGCAGAGATGAATTGGATTGATTTAAGATTACGGGACTGGATGATTACTGACTACCCAATCAGACCAATCCTGTATACACTGCCTAAAATTCATAAACAACTGGACCATCCACCTGGGAGACCGATTGTCTCTGCCAGGGGTTCACTCCTTCAACCTCTGGCCACGTATATAGACTCCATTCTACAACCTATGGTGATTAATATGAGGTCATACCTGAGAGACTCCACTGCATTAATTAAAGACCTAGCTGAACTAACCAAAATACTACCAGGTGATGTTCTGGCTAGTTTGGATGTATCAAGTCTTTACACTATTATAACTCATGAAATGGGTATGGATATCGTAAGATGAAGTCTGGAAAAACATCCCTACATTGGACCCCCGGTTGGGTTCATCATTGATTTACTAGCTCTATGCCTGAAGATGAACTATTTCAAATTTGAGAAGAGATTTTACCTCCAGTTGATGGGAACGGCGATGGGCTCCAATATGGCCCCGGCCTTCGCAAATCTCTTTATGGAACACATGGAGGAGAATGTCTTCAAGGTATATGAACATGAACAGGTACTTTTTTATAAAAGGTACATTGATGACATCATCGTGGTGTGGAGAGGTACTACAGAATCATTTCAGGAATGGGTGAGAAACCTCAATACAATGGGTGACCATGTGAAACTGAAAGAGGTGTCAAGCTACAACGAAGTAGATTTTTTAGATCTAAGAATCTATAAAGAAGACTCTGGCCTGGGTACAACCCTGTTTAAGAAAGAAACTGACCGTAATACACTGCTGCATGCCTCCAGCTTCCACCCTAGATCTCTTATACAAGCTATTTCAAAAGCGCAGCTACTACGGGTTACAAGAAATAACTCTTCTGACATCAGAAGGAACACCCAGCTGAATGAAATGGAGGAAAGGTTCCGGAACAGGGGCTATAATAATGAACTGATTAAGAAAGCTAGAAAGGATATCACAGAGAACAGGACGAGTGTGGACCCCAAGACCAGAATGAATTTCATCACTACTTACTCCCCAGACACAAGGACACTGGGTATGACATTGAAAGAGAAATGGGACATAATTGAATCAGATGCATCATTACCATACCATGGGTATGGCCCTCCAAGAATTGGTTACAAGAGAGGGAGGAATTTAAAAGACATACTGATGAAAACTGACCCCATTAACAGTTACAGTAAACAAAACCCGACCCACTAAAAAAGGATCATTCAAGTGCCCCAGTTGTGTGACGTGCAATTCAATGCTCCAAGGCAGTCAATTCCGACATCCTCACATGAATGAGTTGTTTACAATTAAACATTACCTAACGTGTACCACACAATATGTGATATACATGCTAAACTGCAATTGTGGTTTATTCTACAATGGAAAAACGTCTGATGACATAAAAAAGAGGATGGCGAATCACAGAAGTGCCATACGAGCAGCCATCGCCAGGCACTTTTTGGAGATGGGCCACACGGTATCTGATCTTAGGTTCAAGCTGATTGACCACATCCCACCGCTAAACCGCGGGGGGGGGGACCGTGACAAGCTACTACTCCGTAGAGAGGCTGAATGGATTTATAAATTGAACACAGTCCACCCACACGGCCTTAACATGAGTATCGACTGGCATTGCTTCTTGTGACATCAGAAGACACAGGTACCACCTTTTTGTTCCCTGTAAACACTGTGTTTACTCTCTGTGGTTAGTCCACAGAAACAATTGTGGTTTACTTATCATTTGACTTATTTTTTGACTTTCTGATGTTCTCCATTGCTTTTGGATATTGTGGACATTGATTACCTGGTTTCATCCTTAAGACCCAAACGTGGGCATTTGACATTGAATTCTATGTCTATGTATATACCTGCTATCTATTGGGTTTGTTTATATGAATACCTGTTTAAAAATTTTTTTTGGTGTGTCATATAACGGAGGTTGCCTTACATTGTGTATTTAGCCATTGGACATTTGGATATGACCGCATACTATATCTTATATCTTATATATATCTTTTGTGTATTTTTTATGCATTTGGAATATACATAGCGATCCCTTGAGTTGTGTTGTGTGTGCCTTTTTCCACCCTTGTTTTAATACAATAGGTTAATTGTTTATTTTTTAATCAAATTTGGCTTTTTGTAAACTCAAAATTTGCTTTTTTGATATACTATACATGTACTTTTTTATCCACTGTGCATGTACTCTTCTGTACAATATGCCCCCTTGATTAATTCTTCCGTTTACCATCCGGTGCTAATGGATCTACCAACTATTGATTAGCTCAATATTCCTGCATTTGACTGTGTTAGGGACTGTGTCTGTGCTATATATAGCAGATCAGTTATTTTTACTTTCCCCATATGAGTTATTTTTACTTTCCCCATATGAATTTTTACTTTCCCCATATGAATTTTTACACCGTGTAAGGGTGTTCGTTACAATCTCTGGCTATGCGAATCCAGTGATCTCTTTTTCCAGCTGCTCTTGCTGCTGTCTTTAGCTGTTTGTTGCCTGTTGACAACATAGGGGCTTGTCTCCTCTAACCAATTAACTTTCACATAGCGATAGCCTTAGGGGCGTTGCTTAATTGCGATACGCATGTGCAGTACTCCAAGCTTTTTGTATCTCCGGTAACACACACGACTCTCCGCGGAGCTATATCCCTCTAAACCCATCAGGTATTTATCTTCTCCTTATCTGTATGCATAGAGTGTTGTACTGGTTACTCCATGTTCATGTGCCTTGATAGCCCCTCTTCCTACCAGCGCTACATTGATACTAATGAGATAAGTCCCAATACATATACCTTGGACACCCCCCCGCTAATATATGCTAATGTATGCCTGCAGTGTGATTTCTACTTATAGTCGTTCCGCTATCTTGTCTACCTGCCTGTATGATGGGGATAGTATGCCCTGTATATGTATATATTGCTTGCTCAGTATAAGCCTGTAATGAAATGTTTACTCTAAACTTTGCTCATTGGTCCTGTTAACTGCTGCCTATCCATAACATCTATCTATGCTGAATACTTTTTTCTATTGATATTCTGTTTGATCTTTAATTGTATCTACCGTTTGCATTATGATTCCCACTTGCTCTGTATATGTACATGGTTGCAATGTTCACTTATTTGGTATATTGTGGTATATTTTGTTTTTTAATTCATTTGTTTTTCATTTGTATGGGGTTTGTTGACACTTGGTGGTTGCCATGGCAACAATTTTGGCGCAATTTCACACTGGGGAAGGGTATTATGGAACAGTATAAATGTTTGCTTCATTCTATGTACTCTGGTCTGATGAAGGGGTGTATTCCCCGAAACGTCACTGAATAAATCCAGTATTGTCACGACCAGTGAGTGCTGTCTCCTGATTTCCATATATATATATATATATATATATATATATATATATATATATATACATATATATATCTCAAAAATAGAAATAAGCACTCACTGGTCTTTGGATAGCAAAGTCACCAAAAAATCTTTACTGCGTGCTGTGACGTTTTGGGACCTAGCACAGTCCCTTCCTCTGACAGTGTTACAGTGAAAACATCCGCAAAAAAATGAAAATAAAAATAAATCACAATTTAACAATCCCTGTGAGCCAATCGCAGTAAGTGCACAGTGCGCTTACTGCGATTGGCTCACAGGGATTGTTTTATTGTTTTATTTATTGTGATTTATATTTATATACTGCAGTGATGAGTATGTTGTACTGTATAATGATGTATCTATATACATATGAGTATGCTTCACTATAGAATGATGTGAGTATCTATATACGGATGAGTATACTGCACTGTATAATAATGTATCTATATACTGATAAGGATGCTGCACTATATAATGATGTATTTTTATATTCTGATGAGTATACTGCACAATATTATGATATATTTTTATATAATGATGAGCATGCCACACTATATAATGATGTATTTGTATATACTGATGAGTATGCTTCACTATATAATGATGTGAGTATCTATATACTGATGAGTATACTGCACTGTATAATAATGTATCTATATACTGATAAGGATGCTGCACTATATAATGATGTATTTTTATATTCTGATGAGTATACTGCACAGTATTATGATGTATTTTTATATAATGATGAGCATGCCACACTATATAATGATGTATTTGTATATACTGATGAGTATGCTTCACTATATAATGATGTGAGTATCTATATACTGATGAGTATACTGCACTGTATAATAATGTATCTATATACTGATAAGGATGCTGCACTATATAATGATGTATTTTTATATTCTGATGAGTATACTGCACAGTATAATGATGTATTTTTATATAATGATGAGCATGCCACACTATATAATGATGTATTTGTATATAATGATGAGTATGCTTCACTATAAAATGATGTGAGTATCTATATACTGATGAGTATACTGCACTGTATAATAATGTATCTATATACTGATAAGGATGCTGCACTATTTAATGATGTATTTTTATATTCTGATGAGTATACTGCACAGTATAATGATGTATTTTTATATACTAATGAACATGCCACACTATATAATGATGTATTTGTATATACTGATGAGTATGCTGCACTATATAATGATGTAAGTATCTATATACTGATGAGTATGCTGCACTATATAATGATGTATCTATATACTGACGAGTATGTTGCACAGTATAATGTTCATGAGTACCTATACACACATAATGACCTCATAGACACATGCCTATGTATAGACTGGCTGCTATGCCCCCACCCGCTCCCTGCAATCGGGCCCTGGTGCCACTATACCTGGCTGCTGCAACAATGGTAGTTCCACCCCTAGGGGCAGAAATGGCAATTAAAAAGCACCGCTCTAAAACCGCTGCTCCTTTACATGTCCGCCACTTTTTAGGAAGCGGCATTGCACAAGCATTTCACAAGAAATACTTGTGCAATATTAAATGCCAACAGCGTATGCTGTCGGCATTTAGCAATGTCAAGCGGACATGGTTCACTATAGTGAATCATGTCTGCCCGACATTTGGTAAATTTACTCCCTAATCTTTACTCTAAGCAAACTAGAATGCTGACTTAAAAACTAGCATGGAATGGGATTAAATAATTAATAGTCTTCATGTTTACTGTATAAGGGTTTATTTATAGCTATTGTTTACTCAGATAAGAGTCAAGTCTGGATAACTCCTATTTAAAATATAGTCCTGAGCATAGTCCAATGCATATGTATTTTTCTATTCAACTCCTTTCCTTTATTGGTCTCTGCAAATGTGCTGGTATATTAGTAACATGAAATGGCATAAAAGGGAATCTATTCTAATAATAATAATACTATTAGAAAACTTTTTAAAAGAACCTAGTTAAAAGTATAATCAAACCAATTGCTAGTCATAGAAAGGAACATTAATATACTGTATATAAAAAAATATATTCAGCCAGGCACCCATTCACAACCAAAACTAGGTAAAAGATATAGTATGCTATTTTCAGTCATCAGATTGCTCACCACCAGCACTTCAAGAGCATTTTGTAATTATGATCTCATATGAAGTGAAAAGAAAACCTGTCCTATCAAGATCCCATTAATGACAACAATCTTTAAAAGCATCTTTCAGGTGAAAGAATCTGTACAGAACATTAGGATTATAGGATTCCTTTAATCAGAACCTGACATTCCATAGAAAAACTGTGCTAAATCTTTGAGGCAGCGTGACATATTTCCATATAAAGAAAGGATGTGTTGGTGTCAGCATATCTTTAAAGCAAAGGTCAGTAAAGTTGAATGTGAGATCAGACAGGGATTACCAGAACAATCTTGTTTCCTACCGTGTATAATTAACTGACCTCCAATACCTTACGTTTTACACAGTAAGATAAAATATACATATACGAATTAAAGGGACATGAAACCCAAAATATTTGTTACATGATTCAGATTTACTTCTATTATCTAATGTGCTTAGTTTTCTTGGTATCATTTGTTGAAAAGCATACCTAGGTAGGCTTAGTAGCTGAGTGCTAGCTGTTGATTGGAGGCTGTGCTTATACACCTCTTATTGCTGGCCTACTGATATGTCCAGCTAGCTCACAGTAGTGCAACATTGATCATAGAAGTAAATTGGAAAGTTTGCTTTATATGAATCATGATGTTTCATGTCCCTTTAATAACTGGTTTGCAAGGACATGACAGCTAATATTATCCAAATCAATGGAGTTAAAAAAAAAATACAGGATTCTACTCTATAATCAAAATAACAACAAACACCACAAATTTAATCTGCATGGATGCTGCATTATTTATGCTATAGACCATACAAAAAGATTTGATTAATTATAAGACAGATAAAGAACTAGATTATTTTTATCACACAAATGAGGTCCCTTTTAACCATAACTTACATTATATAGCCCCTGAGCACATCTACCAGTAGATGTCAGACATCTAAAAATGACCTCTCTATTCAATCTAAGCAGCTTTTTAATGGGTTTGTAAAGTACAAGGAGTCATTTTAAAAACCTAAGTTATAACAATCAATTTGCATATCATTTTCAAATTACTTAGTTGGCCTTGAAAAATTTTGGGTGCAGGAAAGAGCCAAAAATGTACTAATGTGATCAAGGCAAATTGAAAATTGACTTTTTTCGGCCAGAAAAAGAGTAGAAAAGTCCTCAGCCAATAGATTGTGATGGACCCCTAAATCTATTAAAGGCAGGAAAACCAGTCAGGTAGAGAAAGGATAGGTGGAAAAAGCGTCAGTACATTTTGAACACTATCTTGCCTTATCAACTGTGTGCCTGAAGCGTCCATGAAACTAGACTGTCTTCCCTTCTCACTCTTTATGTGTGCTTTGTATGTTTTTATTGTGTCTTTCTTTTCTTTTACTTCTATGATCCAGTATAAAATGATTGTCTCTTGAGTTTATGTTCTGCCTGAGCAGTTGAAGGGACAGTCAAGTCCAAAAAAAACGTTCATGATTCAAATAGGGCATGCAATTTTAAACAACTTTTCAATTTACTTTTATTAATTTTGCTTTGTTCACTTTGGTATTCTTAGTTGAAAGCTAAACCTAGGAGGTTATTATGCTGATTTCATAGACCTTGAAGGCTGCCTCTAATCTGAATGCATTTTTGACAGTTTTTCACCACTAGAGGGCATTAGTTCATGTGTTTCATATAGATAACATTGAGCTCACGCACGTGAAGTTACCTAGGAGTGAGCACTGATTGGCTAAAATGCAAGTCTGTCAAAAGAACTGAAATATTTTGGCAGTTTGCAGAGGCTTAGATACAAGATAATTACAGAAGTAAAACATGTATTTTTATAACCATATTGATTATGCAAAACTGGGGAATGGGTAATAAAGGGATTATCTATCTTTTTAAACAACAAACATTCTTGTGTTGACTGTCCCTTTAAGACAGACAGAGAGACAGACAGACAGATAG
The DNA here is from genome assembly GCF_027579735.1 of Bombina bombina. Lineage (NCBI taxonomy): Eukaryota > Metazoa > Chordata > Amphibia > Anura > Bombinatoridae > Bombina > Bombina bombina. The sequence goes on along the minus strand of NC_069504.1, from coordinate 166,493,791 downwards.
ATAGATAGATAGATAGATAGATAGATAGATATAGATATTCTTTATTATTTTCTTATTGTTTTTGGTTGTCCAGCTTTGTTCATTTTTATTTTGTTCAATGCTAAATTGTCTTGCCCCTTAAATTATCCAGAAACATATCAATGTCTCCACACTTGCAGCTGAATATTTTTTGTTTATATTTACAGTTTTATTCTCTAGGTAATAAATGGTACAAGGTTCAAACATATTATCACTCTAGCTTTCAAATGACAGTTCTAATGCCTGACAAGAAATATATTATCTCTGTTATATGATTTACATAGCCGTACTGTTGAAAGGTCAGATCTATCTCAGTGTGCACTTCTTTATAACCGTGATATTAAAAAGTGAAATTATCCGTGAGATAGCATTACTAAACAAGCCTTGAAATAAGTCCACAAATGGCCACTGCTCATGGATTAAACATGTAAGACAATTTATTGGCATTGGAATTAATTTTAAAATATTTTGTTAGTATATTAAATTGCATTGCAATGTATATTGCTACTTTTGTTCTAAAGAATGTATTAATCAACAAATTATGTCTTTATGTATGTGTGCACACACATACACACGTGTTTATATATATATATATATATATATATACTGTGTATATATATATATATATATATATATATATATATATATTTTGTATCAACAGAGAGTCGTAAGTAGATTATAACCAGCACAAAACTTATTTCCAGCTAATTACTCCACATACTGTGTCATAAAAAAGGAGAGACAAACCCAAACAGTGTTCAAATTCAAAGTATTTTTATATACCAAAATCAAAAACATTTGACAGTTTGCTTATTATAACTACATGGGAGCAACGACTAAGTGCAAATAATGGGATACCCCAAAGCCTAGTTTCATATATTAATCATGCATAAAAACTTCCAATGAGAATGCAATCAATATGGCATATAGGGGGTATAACTATAACCTGTTAGAAAAACTATAACCATGTTAGAAAAAGCATAACTGTTTTTTATTTTTGGTAATTTTTTTTTTCTGTAATGGTAGGATTGTTTTGTTTTCTGTAAGGGTAGAGTTTTTTTCTGTTATGTTTAGCTTTTATATTTTTAAAGGTACTATTGTTTTTTTGTTTTTTGTGTGTGTTTTTTTACATGTAGGGGTTGTTAGGTTAGTGGGTATTTTGCGGAGGGAGATGTGGCAGTTTAGGGTTTAATAGAGTAGTGGAGTATTTTGTGGTGGGGGTTGTGGCAGTTTAGGGCTTAATAGAGTAGAGGGGTAGTTTGTTATGTAGGGGTGTGGCAGTTTAGGGGTAAATATAGTAGTGGGGTATTTGTTGTGATGTGGGGGAGGGCGGTTTAGGGGTTAATAGAGTAGAGGGGTAGCTTGCGGTGGAGGTTTGGGGTGGTTTAGGGGTTAATCGTGTTAGAGGGATTGTGGCAGTTTAGCGGTTAATACAGTAGTTTAGTTCAACTGTTTCCTCTAGCCAAACTCTTTATGTGACCTTTCAGCTTGCATAAAAAGTTTCAGTGTGAAATGCGATTGCATTTGAGATATTGCATTTGAGATATTGCATTTACTTTCAACTTGTAATACGAGCAGACATCGCCACTCAACGCCACCCATAGAAAATATGGGGAGCGTAAATAAGCGCGAGTTTGGGCAAACAAATTTGATTTAATTTAAACAGCGCGCCACTTGTAATACAATTTTAAGATTAAAGCACACCGAGATCTCGCAATCGAGTTTACGCTCCTTATGCTAACGATAGCATTCCACTCAAAATCTGGCCCTAAATTGTAGGTGTTTTTGAGGAACCTTATTATTGTTTATATTTTTTAACTTTCTAGAGAAATATAACTTTAAAGTCAGATTATTTTGATTATCTATTCACACGAGCAAAAATAAAAATTCAGATATTTCAATATAGAGCACTTAGCTGCTATGTATGTTTGGTAGGTAGATAGATACATAGATACATAAATAGATACATAGATACATAGATAGATAGATAGATAGATAATAGATAGATAAATAGATAGACAGACAGACAGATAGATGGATAGAGATTTTTTAAATCTATTCTTGTAACAGATTAATACTTTCTCATATCACTAACAAAAACACTAATACATCTATCAGTATCATAACATTTTGCAGTGTAGATGAGTTACGAGTGAGACAAGCAACAATTTTTATTATAGTCAATTTATCTGCGAGTTAATTTTAGTAAATTCGGCCTAAGAGTTACACTTATATTCAAGTAAAATAATACTTACGAATTAAACTGCTCCGCAAAGATTAAGTTGGTTGAAGTTCCTGTAATTGTTGTCAAGCCACCAATGGTTGATGAGTAGGCAATGCATAAACACATGGCTTTGCACATCATGTGGTCCTTTTTACACCGGTACCTGTTTTCTGATGCTGACTCTACCTAAGATTATAAAAATAAATCATGATTTAGTACTGTTATCTTATATTTGACAGCCCTCCTGGTGGGCCACGACCTGAAATGCCCCCCCCCTCAAGCTGTGACAGGCCTGCCGCTCCACACACAAGAAATACTAGGCAGGCCTGTCAGAGTGCCAGTGCACATGTGCACATATAGCGACTGTTCAGTGGGAGGACAGCGCGGGACAAGGAGCAGATAGGTCTGGAACTGGGCACCGCAGTTAAGTGATACCAGCCCACTGACACCAATGAATGTATATATTTTATTCCCCCACTTACACCAATGCATTATTTTATTTATATATATATATATATATATACCGTATATATATATATATATATATATATATATATATATATATATATTTATATATTTCTACAAGGAGTGGAGGTGATAAAGTCACTTCCACGAAAGAATGCGGATAAAGCACTCACTGTCTTAACCTCTTGTGTGGCGTCAACTTCCAGAGTATAAAACTTAACTTTTATTTATTTGGCTAAAATAATTAGAGAAGGGGGAAAAAAGGGGAAACATAAACAATTAAAAACCTAAGATAGAGTAGTCCTGTATAGATTCTGTTATATACAGTAATTGTGTAAATAGGCCTTTGGGGTACGATAGCCCAAATAATAGTATTACAGTATAATTTATACAGAAATCGGTGTGGCACACCGGCTCAATTGAATAAAGCTGTATTGCTGTTGTGTAGATTATTATAACGCTACCCAGTGGGGGATTACTTCAGCTCAGCTGAGTTAGAAATTGTGGGTATTCAGCAATAGCAAGGATATCCCATACAACAAGTAATCAGTTTAATGCTGACATAATATGTTTATGTATACATATTGCTGTCATCCATATTATGAGGTTGTTATTTATTTGAAATAATCAATCACATATAGGATAATCTACACAAAAATTTGCTAGATTTGTATGGGTTGTCCAGTGAGGGAAACAATACTTATGTTATAGTGTTGGGCTTCTTCTATTCTCTAAGATACCAGAGATAAGATAACTACCAGTTTTAAGGTTCAGTTATTCATTATTGTATCAGTGTAAATCATTTGAAACCGACAGAGTTATTACTGCTGTTGTCTATCCATTCACTCACTTTATTATTTACTTATCGTAGGGTTAATGTCAAGTAAATTTGTTTATTTGCATTATAATGTCCTAATACCACTTATGTAATCACATTTGACCCTCTGGTCTGGAATGGTTTTGTGTTGAGAATAAACTGGAATTTAATGTTATCAAGCTGTTATTGTTTCAGGCTTAAATGTAACCTCTTGAATCTATATTCTTATTCTGTTTCCTAATAGCTGAGTGTGCATTGAGGAAGTACTGAGTATTTCATATTGTCACGTCAGTATAGTGGTTTGGTATTAGATATAACTGCACAAAGTAACTTTATTTATGTTCAGCAGAAATCATGTTACTGTGCTGTTCATATGCAAGCCCCACTAAAGTGTTATATACTATCACTGGTTGTTGGCGTGATTAGACCAGCATATTTTGGTGCGGTAATACCACTACAAAATGTTAAGTATTTGGGTACAGTTTATTGCACTGGTTGTAGTTCCTAAAGTTCATTGAGCATTAACGGTACTGCTTGCAGTGTTGTACAGCACCTGCAGTGGGTGTTATAGTGAGTTAGAATTCACTGAGTTATAGTTCAATGGTCATAGGTAATATCCCTTTAATAAGATCACAGTCAGTGTTCAAATATATAGTTTTGTTACAGAAGTAAAGCGTAATGTAGTTAATTTTAGTTTTTTAGGCAGCAATAATGTACCTGCCAGAAAATCGCTACTTGTGACTCAGTGCCCTGTTAATATGTACACTTTAGCTCACTTCTGTAATACAGTTAGGTGCTATTATGGATGCTGTTTTCTTATTCTCAAAATAGTATTGAGCTGCCGGAAGGCAGTATCTTCTGTTAGACTACTGTTTGTGAATCTATCTCTCTATTACTTGCCTGATTTTTACAGTAATTCCTAATAATTTAGGTTTTACTAGTACCCTAAATTAGCCCAGTTACTCGCATAAATGCCCCATATTAGATATAGCCGTATTGTATCTTTCAACCTTTAACATATTACTGGTTACGCTATAAAGAGGTCATGAATTTGAGCTTGTGTTATAAGCGATATTAGTCAGTGGATGTCCCTCTAAGTATTGTATCCTAAGTGGTGTACCACGCTGACACCCTATTGATGCCGGTGAGCCACAGTACAACGTAACAGACTACTTTCTCTTAATTTTAAAAAAGAGCTAAACAGTGCTCTGTATCTACACCTAACGCGTTTCGCCAGTTTAGGGCTTTATCAAAGGCTTTATCAAAGCTGATTACTTGTTGTATGGGATATCCTTGCTATTGCTGAATACCCACAATTTCTAACTCAGCTGAGCTGAAGTAATCCCCCACTGGGTAGCGTTATAATAATCTACACAACAGCAATACAGCTTTATTCAATTGAGCCGGTGTGCCACACCGATTTCTGTATAGATTATACTGTAATACTATTATTTGGGCTATCGTACCCCAAAGGCCGATTTACACAATTACTGTATATAACAGAATCTATACAGGACTACTCTATCTTAGGTTTTTAATTGTTTATGTTTCCCCTTTTTTCCCCCTTCTCTAATTATTTTAGCCAAATAAATAAAAGTTAAGTTTTATACTCTGGAAGTTGACGCCACACAAGAGGTTAAGACAGTGAGTGCTTTATCCGCATTCTTTCGTGGAAGTGACTTTATCACCTCCACTCCTTGTATGAATGCTATTTTTGTGCGGTAGCACCCCTCCCTCAAACAGCATAGAATGACTTCACAATAAGTAATTATTATTGACCACTATAGATATATTGGGGAGCGTATCTAAGTGTAGTGCCATTGCTCAAACTTGTTTCTAATATATTTATATATACACACATATACATACACTACAGGGCCCTGGATATGTCTGGCTAACATTTACCGGGTGGAGAACCACTGGTCTATGATATAATTGTAAACAACAGTATAATGTGCACATTTATAGTTTCTGCCTGTTATACAACTGACACATTAAAGGGCCATTCTAATGAGAATATTGCATTCTCTAATTTGTTAGAGAATGTGATTTTTACACTAGCAACTCCCCTGGCATTG
>NC_069504.1:166323189-166483189 GCF_027579735.1 Bombina bombina | reverse complement strand
TACTAAATATGGATTGGGAAATGTGCAGCTGGGCTATACATTGATCGACTGTTTGTCAATATACTCACAGTGGAAGGGTATTTTCCTCATCATTTTCCTCATCATAACTTATTTTTAGAGTCTTTTCAGAAAGGAGTCAGTTATGAAACTAGCTAGTACAGTTGCTCACAATGTAACTCTTATCTTAGTCTCCTTTCATTTAGATGAATGTGGAGAATTCAATGTGTTATTGGCTATTCTTCTGCTAAAATAAGTCTGTGAAAAAGATCACGGGCGCGATCAAATATATGGCGCAGGTTTCGGCGCAAGCGTGGGAACCTGTGCCACCCGTAATTTCACCTTGCACATCGGGGTATTACATATACTGCGCCGTTAGATGCTAAACTGGCGTAAGTAGGACAAACTGGCGATCTTCTGAAATGTGCGCAAATACACATTTTAGTCGTCGCAAGTAACTTATGCCAGTATTTTGTCCACGGAAAGTGTCAATAAAGAGTAGTTTTATGCAAATTAGGCTAACACTCGTAAAAATGAACCGCGATTTCATATAAAAATGTGACACATAATTACGCTATTCAAAATTCATATACAGTATAAACCCATGCGCAGTGTGTTTGGATGGTTCGTTGAGCTACAGCACACTACACTGGAGTGGAGGATTAGTCAATGTAGAGAGAGGTACAAACAGAGGAGTTAGTTAGGTCGCATTGTTGTTTGATTAAGCTTGTACACTTACACATATTTTTACATATTGCACACATTTTGCATACATACACATATACAAATACACCACACTTTTTTTTCTAACACCTCACACATTTTATTTGAATTTCCCAGTGTGATAGGCTGAGTTTTTGGTTGTGATTGTGTGTGATTGAACTGGGAGTGAGTGTGATTGTGTGTAGTGTGATTTAGTGTGAGGATGGCAGGGAGAGGAGTGGCAGGGAGAGGAGTATTGGAGAGGACAGGAGGAGCAGTGGGGTCACCGTCAGGGAGTAAGTGGAGTGAGGAGAGGGAGAGCTAGAAGGGATGATGGGAGGGGAGATGCCCGAGAGCCCCAGAGACCAGGCACATCTAGGAGAGGGACACAGGGTGCACATGTGGACAGAAAGGGGGAGGAGGGAGAGGATAGGGAGGAACCCACACCAGGGACATCACAGGGAGCAAGCCAGGTGTCCATGGAGGATGAGACGCTGAGATGTCCAAACTTCTCATTTGAGGAAAATTTTGCCCTAGTCCAGGCCATCATGGACAATTACAGTGCCCTCTTCGGGCAGGAGAAGCGCAAAGGCAGTGCCAAAAGGCGAAAAACGGCATGGTTGGCGGTAGAGGATGCCGTCAACAGTGTGGCCCCGCAGAGGAGGACTGTTGATGGCCTGAAAAAGCGGTGGAATGACTGCAAGAGGCGGGTCAAAGAAAAGATGGGGCAGGAAGCTATGCACCAGAGGGGAACAGGCGGTGGTCCATCCCTGGACATAGAGTATAACACCTGGCAGGAGATGATACGCAGGTCCCTGATTATCACAGCAGTCTGTGGACTTCCAGGGGCTTGTGACTCAGGGGATGCAACCACAGCACATCATGCTGGTGAGTAACATCCCACACACCAGTATGATATGTATTTGAGATATAACATCTTTTAATATCACACATTCATGTACACAATGAGGAGCATGGTATTTGGCCTACTAACAAAAACATCTACAATTATATTTGACATTAATGCTACTTAACACAATGCAATTCATGATATGAGGTGGAATAGTGCAATACCAACATGTCTCAGATTAACACAGGACACATGTTATAGAGTTTGACATGAGAATAAGTATAGGCCCTAGCATGTATCAATGTATATTGTATGCCCACGTGGACATATATCTGACTTTACTAATCCATCTCATCCTTTGACTCCTTCACAGAACCTCCTGTCACAAGGATGCAAAAATCCATACCACCACCACCACCACCCTTCAGGCAACCGCAAGAACAGTATGCTCCCAGTCATGAGCATGGTTGGATGGCTTCAGTTGAGGACCCGGGAGTGATGCCACCACCATTGCCATATGACCTCTGGCAAGATTCCTGGCCAGACGAATATCCTCCCTTTGGCTTTGAGGGGGAGCCAAGACAGCCACAAAGGGTCCATGTATTTACTCCCTCCCCACAAGACAATCTCATGGCAGTCAGGGATTTTACCCACACACAATGTCACATGAAGTTCCAGTTGGACAGGCTGAGTGGTCACACACTCGTCATTAGTGGGACAACCAACCATACGAGCTCCACCATCCTCAGCAATTGGACAAGCTCCACCATCCTTAGCAATTGGACGAGCTCCACCATTGACAGAAGGAAATAGAGCATATTTTACCTCAAGAACCATCAGATGCAGGTGACCCTGCCCCACATGAACCAGCAGTTGAAGCTGGCCCACCACCACATGAACCAGCAGTTGAAGCTGGCCCACCACCACATGAACCAGCAGTTGAATCTGGCCCACCACCACATAAACCAGCAGTTGAAGCTGGCCCTGCACATCAAGCAACAGCATATGCAGGTGACCCTGCCCCACAAGCACCTAGAAGCCCTGCTGCTCAAGAGCCTGTGGATGCATTGTATTCACCCCTGGGTGAGGAATACGTTGCACTCCAGAGGAGGCTCATAACAAGCACGGAGAACATACAAAGAGGCCAAGAGAGGTTCTTCAGGAACCATGAAATGTTCATCAGGAGCCAAGAGAGGAGACAACAACGTAGCATAGAGCTACAGAGGGACATGGCAGCATTGTTAAGTGCAAGTGTTCATAACCAATCACAGATGATGCAAATTCTGTCTGATATTCAGATGCAAATGGACAATAGATGGAGAGAACAAAATCAACTCTTGGGTGTGTTGGCTGAGCACTTTACACACCAGCGGGACACTGCCTCCAGCCTATCATCTGTGGCCAGCACACCAGAAGAAACATTAGAATCTTCTCAAACCATGAGAACAAGGCAATCCACTACAGTCACCTCCACTCCCTCATCCAAGAAGCCAAAAAAGAAATAAACATTCTTATAGTTCACCATAAATCTTGTCCTCTGTTATTTACCATATAATTGTCATCCACATCCATGTGAATGGTGTTTTAGTACACTAATATTGTTAAAACATATAATAAGACCTGTGTGGAAATGGCAAAAAAAGGTAATATTATCCTGTTTATGACATATTCTTGTACTATAACTCACATACACAATAGCTGTTTATGAAGGTTACATATAGTAATATTCACTTCTAAGATGTAAATCAATTTATCTCACATCCAATATAAATTGACACATTGGTATATATTGTAGTGATGTTACTGATAGGGTGGGCATTATCAGGTGTTTTAAGGCTGCAGGTGAGAGGTTGTGGTGTCTGTGATTGGTTTGACACAATTGCAAAGAGGCAGCCTTCAAGAAGGTCTTAGAAATTATCATATGAGCCATCCTAGGTTTTGCTTTCAACTAAGAATACCAAGAGAACAAAGCAAGTGTTAGAATTAAATCTGAAAGTAGTTTGAAATAACATGCCCTATTTAAAAGAAGAAGGTTTTCTTTGGACTTGACTGTCCCTTTATATAGTTTAAAAATCAGAGAAGTGTCCAGCACTGAGGGTACTGCATGCACACCACAGGGGCACCACAAACCCCTCAAAATATGCACAAAAATACAAGAGTGTGGCAGCACAACAGATTTTTATTTAAACACAAAGGGAAAACAGCAGAGCATACCACCTTTATATATTTTGGCATCAATTCCAAGCTGTGTTAGCATTAGAATAAATTACACTCCAGTGGGTTTTAAAGAGATGAAGGTAATACAATTATGATTTCCCATTGTTCTCTCCTCCAAGTATTGTTGATTGTTTTGAGAAGAAATTTAAAGTAAATAAGCAAGTATGGGCGCGATCCGATATAGATCGTAGTTTGCGGCGCAAGCGAGGGAACCCGCGTCGCCTGCAGTTTCAGCTCGCAACTCGAGCTATCCCATATACTGCGCCGTCAGATGCTAACCTGCCGTAAGTCTGATAAACCAGCGATGTCCAGAAATCTGCGCAAGTACAAATTTCTGGCGTCGCCAGTGACTTACGGCACGTTAGAAACTGCCGGCGCCTACAAAACCTGACTAAAGTCTTAAATCACCCGCACTGTCTAACACGCCTCCCTAACATAGCCCGACAAGTCTAACACGCCTCCCTAACATAGCCCGACACGTCTAACCCTCTATCCGTTATCCCCCCTCACTATAGTAACACTAAAATATGTATTAACCCCTAAACCTCCGCTCCCAATCCCCGCCGCAACCTAATAAAATTATTAACCCCTAAACCGCCGCTCCCGGAGCCCGCCGCAACCTAATAAAATTATTAACCCCTAAACCGCCGCCAGCTATATTAAATCTAACCCCCCTAAAGTGAGCCCCTAACTACCGCCGCCATCTACCTTACCTACCCCCTAAAGTGAGCCCCTACCCCGCCGCTATCTATTGTAAAATTATTAACCCCTAATCTAATCCCCTATACCGCCGCCAGCTATATTAAATTATTTAATCCCTGAAGTACTAAACTATCCCTACCACTAAACCTAAGTCTAACCCTACAAATAGCCCTGAAAAGGGCTTTTTGCGTGGCATTGCCCCAAAGTAACAGCTCTTTTGCCAGCCCTTAAAAGGGCTTTTTGCGGGGCATGCCCCAAAGAATTCAGCTCTTTTGCCAGCCCTTAAAAGGGCTTTTGGCGGGGCTTTGTCACAAAGTAAACTGCTCTTTTGCCTACAATCTACATCCCCCTACACCGCGGCCACCTATAATAAATGTATTAACCCCTAATCTAATCCCCCTACACCGCCGCCAGCTATATTAACTATATTAACCCTAATTATATTAGGGTTAATATAGTTAATATAGTTATTATATTATATATATATTAACTATATTAACCCTAATTATATTAGGGTTAATATAGTTAATATCGTTATTATATTATATATATATAAAGTATAATAACCCTATCTAACTCTAACATCCCTAACTAAACTCTTATTAAAATAAATCTAATATTAATATTATTAATTAAAATATTCCTATTTAAATCTAAATACTTACCTATAAAATAAATCCTAAGATAGCTACAATATAATTAATAATTACATTATAGCTATGTTAGGGTTTATATTTATTTTACAGGTAAATTGTTCATTATTTTAACTAGGTATAATAGCTATTAAATAGTTATGAACTATTTAATAGCTACCTAGTTAAAATAATTACCCAATTACCTGTAAAATAAATCCTAAACTAAGTTACAAATACACCTACACTATCAATAAATTAAATAAACTACAAATATCTATCTAAAAATACAATTAAATAAACTAAACTAAATTACAAAAAAAACAAAACACTAAATTACAAAAAATAAAAAAAAGATTACAGGATTTTTAAGCTAATTACACCTATTCTAAGCCCCCTAATAAAATAATAAAGCCCCCCAAAATAAAAAAATTCCCTACCCTATTCTAAATTAAAAAAAGTTCAAAGCTCTTTTACCTTACCAGCCCTTAAAAGGGCCTTTTGTGGGGGCATGCCCCAAAGAAAACTGCTCTTTTGCCTGCAAAAAAAACACACAATACCACCCCCCAACATTACAACCCACCACCCACATACCCCTAATCTAACCCAAACCTCCCTTAAATAAACCTAACACTACCCCCCTGAAGATCTCCCTACCTTGTATTCACCCAGCCGGGCCGAACTCCTCATCCGATCCAGGCGATGTGTTCCAGCAAGCGGCAGTGAAGTCTTCTTCCATCCGGGCGATGTCTTGAAGCAAGCGGCAGAGAGTCTTCTTCCATCGGCGATGTCTTCAAGCAAATCGGCATCTTCAATCTTCTTTCTTCGCTCCTCCGCCGCGGAGCATCCTTCCGGCACGACGACTTCCCGACGAATGAGGTTCCTTTAAATGACGTCATCCAAGATGGCGTCCGCCGAATTCTGATTGGCTGATAGGATTCTATCAGCCAATCGGAATTAAGGTAGAAAAATCTGATTGGCTGATTGAATCAGCCAATCAGATTCAAGTTCAATCCGATTGGCTGATTGGTTCAGCCAATCGGATTGAACTTGAATCTGATTTATTGATAGTGTAGGTGTATTTGTAACTTAGGTTAGGATTTATTTTACAGGTAATTGGGTAATTATTTTAACTAGGTAGCTATTAAATAGTTCATAACTATTTAATAGCTATTATACCTACTTAAAATAATTAACAATTTACCTGTAAAATAAATATAAACCCTAACATAGCTATAATGTAATTATTAATTATATTGTAGCTATCTTAGGGTTTATTTTATAGGTAAGTATTTAGATTTAAATAGGAATATTTTAGTTTATAATATGAATTAGATTTATTTATTAAGAATTTAGTTAGGGGTGTTAGGGTTAGATAGAGTTAATATAGTTAATATAAATACTATAGTAACTATATTAACTATATTAACCCTAATATAATTAGGGTTAATATAGTTAATATATATAATGTAATAACTATATTAACTATAATATACTTAGGGTTAATATAGATAATATAGCTGGCGGCGGGGTAGGTAGATTAAATTAGGGGTTAATAATTTTAATATAGATGGCGGCGGTGTAAGGGGTTCACATTAGGGGATAGATCAGTTAGATGGTGGCGGTTTTAGGGGTTCACATTAGGGGATAGATCAGTTAGATGGTGGCGGTTTTAGGGGCTCACAGTAGGGGGTTAGTTTATGTAGATGGCGGCGGTTTAGGGGTTAAATACTTTATTAGGGATTGCGGCGGGGGATCGCGGTTGACAGGGAGATAGACATTGCGCATGCGTTAGGTGTTAGGTTTATTTTAGCAGATCGCGGTTGACAGGGAGATAGACGTTGCGCATGCGTTAGGTGTTAGGTTTATTTTAGCAGGTCGCGGTTAACAGGGAGATAGACGTTGCGCATGCGTTAGGTTTATTTTAGCAGCCAGTTTAGGGAGTTACGGGGCTCCAATAGTCAGCGTAAGGCTTCTTACGGCTGCTTTTTGTGGCGAGGTGAAAATGGAGTAAGATTTCTCCATTTTCGCCACGTAAGTCCTTACGCTGTATATTGGATACCAAATTGTGCGGGTTTGGTATACCTGCCTATGGCCCAAAAAACTACGGGCGACGGCAGAAATATATGCGCGTAACTTCTAGGTTACGCCGTATATAGGATACCAAACCCGCGCAAATATTGGCGTCGCCGACTTTTGCGGGCGACGATTTTTATCGGATCGACCCCTAGATGTCCACAAGGTGATAAAGTACCTACAAGCTCAATCCATTTGATTATGTTGTGGCTTCAAACTATTTCAAATTCACAAATAAACCTTAAAAAACCAATATCATAGTATACTGTCCCTTTAACCTTGAGATGCTGCTTAAATGTATGTGTTTGTAAAGGCTTCCAGGGAGTTACATTGCTATTTTAGTCAGTGCAAGGGTTCCTGCGCCTGCAATATGTGGCGAGATGAGAATGGAATAGATTTTCTGAATTCTGTGCGCGGAAGTCCTTACGCTGTATATTGGATACCAAATTTTGCGCCTTTTCTATGGCCTAGATTTGGAGTTCGGCGGTAGCCGTCAAAACCAGCGTTAGAGGCTCCTAACGCTGGTTTTGGGCGCCCGCTGGTATTTGGAGTCAGTGATTAAAGGGTCTAACGCTCACTTTTCAGCCGCGACTTTTCCATACCGCAGATCCCCCTACGCCATTTGCGTAGCCTATCTTTTCAATGGGATCTTTCTTACGCCGGTATTTAGAGTCGTTTCTGAAGTGAGCGTTAGAGCTCTAACGACAAGATTCCAGCCGCCTGAAAATAGCAGGAGTTAAGAGCTTTCTGGCTAACGCCGGTTTATAAAGCTCTTAACTACTGTACCCTAAAGTACACTAACACCCATAAACTACCTATGTACCCCTAAACCGAGCTCCCCCCACATCGCCGCCACTCGATTAAAATTTTTAACCCCTAATCTGCCGACCGCCACCTACGTTATACTTATGTACCCCTAATCTGCTACCCCTAACACCGCCGACCCCTATATTATATTTATTAACCCCTAATCTGCCCCCCACAACGTCGCCGACACCTGCCTACACTTATTAACTCCTAATCTGCCGAGCGGACCTGAGCGCTACTATAATAAAGTTATTAACCCCTAATCCGCCTCACTAACCCTATCATAAATAGTATTAACCCCTAATCTGCCCTCCCTAACATCGCCGACACCTACCTTCAATTATTAACCCCTAATCTTCCGATCGGAGCTCACCGCTATTCTAATAAATGTATTAACCCCTAAAGCTAAGTCTAACCCTAACACTAACACCTCCCTAAGTTAAATATAATTTTTATCTAACGAAATAAATTAACTCTTATTAAATAAATGATTCCTATTTAAAGCTAAATACTTACCTGTAAAATAAACCCTAATATAGCTACAATATAAATTATAATTATATTATAGCTATTTTAGGATTTATATTTATTTTACAGGCAACTTTGTAATTATTTTAACCAGGTACAATAGCTATTAAATAGTTAAGAACTATTTAATAGTTACCTAGTTAAAATAATAACAAATTTACCTGTAAAATAAATCCTAACCTAAGATATAATTAAACCTAACACTACCCTATCAATAAAATAATTAAATAAACTACCTACAATTACCTACAATTAACCTAACACTACACTATCAATAAATTAATTAAACACAATTCCTACAAATAAATACAATTAAATAAACTAGCTAAAGTACAAAAAATAAAAAAGAACTAAGTTACAGAAAATAAAAAAATATTTACAAACATAATAAAAATATTACAACAATTTTAAACTAATTACACCTACTCTAAGCCCCCTAATAAAATAACAAAGCCCCCCAAAATAAAAAATTCCCTACCCTATTCTAAATTAAAAAAGTTACAAGCTCTTTTACCTTACCAGCCCTGAACAGGGCCCTTTGCGGGGCATGCCCCAAGAATTTCAGCTCTTTTGCCTGTAAAAAAAAACATACAATACCCCCCCCCCAACATTACAACCCACCACCCACATACCCCTAATCTAACCCAAACCCCCCTTAAATAAACCTAACACTAATCCCCTGATCTTCCTACCTTGTCTTCACCATCCAGGTATCACCGATCCGTCCTGGCTCCAAGATCTTCATCCAACCCAAGCGGGGGTTGGCGATCCCTAATCCGGTGCTGAAGAGGTCCAGAAGAGGCTCCAAAGTCTTCCTCCTATCCGGCAAGAAGAGGACATCCGGACCGGCAAACATCTTCTCCAAGCGGCATCTTCGATCTTCTTCCATCCGGAGCGAAGTGGCAGGATCCTGAAGACCTCCAGCGCGGAACATCCATCCGGACCGACGACTGAACGACAAATGACTGTTCCTTTAAGGGACGTCATCCAAGATGGCGTCCCTCGAATTCCGATTGGCTGATAGGATTCTATCAGCCAATCGGAATTAAGGTAGGAATTTTCTGATTGGCTGATGGAATCAGCCAATCAGAATCTAGTTCAATCCGATTGGCCGATCCAATCAGCCAATCAGATTGAGCTCGCATTCTATTGGCTGATCGGAACAGCCAATAGAATGCGAGCTCAATCTGATTGGCTGATTGGATCAGCCAATCGGATTGAACTTGATTCTGATTGGCTGATTCCATCAGCCAATCAGAAAATTCCTACCTTAATTCCGATTGGCTGATAGAATCCTATCAGCCAATCGGAATTCGAGGGACGCCATCTTGGATGACGTCCCTTAAAGGAACAGTCATTCGTCGTTCAGTCGTCGGTCTGGATGGATGTTCCGCGCTGGAGGTCTTCAGGATCCTGCCACTTCGCTCCGGATGGAAGAAGATCGAAGATGCCGCTTGGAGAAGATGTTTGCCGGTCCGGATGTCCTCTTCTTGCCGGATAGGAGGAAGACTTTGGAGCCTCTTCTGGACCTCTTCAGCACCGGATTATGGATCGCCAACCCCCGCTTGGGTTGGATGAAGATCTTGGAGCCAGGACGGATCGGTGATACCTGGATGGTGAAGACAAGGTAGGAAGATCTTCAGGGGATTAGTGTTAGGTTTATTTAAGGGGGGTTTGGGTTAGATTAGGGGTATGTGGGTGGTGGGTTGTAATGTTGGGGGGGGGGTATTGTATGTTTTTTTTTACAGGCAAAAGAGCTGAAATTCTTGGGGCATGCCCCGCAAAGGGCCCTGTTCAGGGCTGGTAAGGTAAAAGAGCTTGTAACTTTTTTAATTTAGAATAGGGTAGGGAATTTTTTATTTTGGGGGGCTTTGTTATTTTATTAGGGGGCTTAGAGTAGGTGTAATTAGTTTAAAATTGTTGTAATATTTTTCTTATGTTTGTAAATATTTTTTTATTTTCTGTAACTTAGTTCTTTTTTATTTTTTGTACTTTAGCTAGTTTATTTAATTGTATTTATTTGTAGGAATTGTGTTTAATTAATTTATTGATAGTGTAGTGTTAGGTTAATTGTAGGTAATTGTAGGTAGTTTATTTAATTAATTTATTGATAGGGTAGTGTTAGGTTTAATTATATCTTAGGTTAGGATTTATTTTACAGGTAAATTTGTTATTATTTTAACTAGGTAACTATTAAATAGTTCTTAACTATTTAATAGCTATTGTACCTGGTTAAAATAATTACAAAGTTGCCTGTAAAATAAATATAAATCCTAAAATAGCTATAATATAATTATAATTTATATTGTAGCTATATTAGGGTTTATTTTACAGGTAAGTATTTAGCTTTAAATAGGAATCATTTATTTAATAAGAGTTAATTTATTTCATTAGATAAAAATTATATTTAACTTAGGGGGGTGTTAGTGTTAGGGTTAGACTTAGCTTTAGGGGTTAATACATTTATTAGAATAGCGGTGAGCTCCGATCGGAAGATTAGGGGTTAATAATTGAAGGTAGGTGTCGGCGATGTTAGGGAGGGCAGATTAGGGGTTAATACTATTTATGATAGGGTTAGTGAGGCGGATTAGGGGTTTATAACTTTATTATAGTAGCGCTCAGGTCCGCTCGGCAGATTAGGGGTTAATAAGTGTAGGCAGGTGTCGGCGACGTTGAGGGGGGCAGATTAGGGGTTAATAAATATAATATAGGGGTCGGCGATGTTAGGGCAGCAGATTAGGGGTACATAGGGATAACGTAGGTTGCGGCGGTTTACGGAGCGGCAGATTAGGGGTTTAAAAAAATATGCAGGGGTCAGCGATAGCGGGGGCGGCAGATTAGGGGTTAATAAGTGTAAGGTTAGGGGTGTTTAGACTCGGGGTACATGTTAGAGTGTTAGGTGCAGACGTAGGAAGTGTTTCCCCATAGGAAATAATGGGGCTGCGTTAGGAGCTGAACGCTGCTTTTTTGCAGGTGTTAGGTTTTTTTTCAGCTCAAACAGCCCCATTGTTTCCTATGGGGGAATCGTGCACGAGCACGTTTTTGAGGCCGGCCGCGTCCGTAAGCAACTCTGGTATCGAGAGTTGCATTTGCGGTAAAAATGCTCTACGCTCCTTTTTTGGAGCCTAACGCAGCATTTGTTTGAACTCTCGATACCAGAGTTAAATTTATGGTGCGGCCAGAAAAAAGCCTGCGGAGCGTTAACAGCCCTTTTACCGCCGAACTCCAAATCTAGGCCTTTGTTAGTCTATGGCTAAAAAAAATACATCCGAAGGGTGATATATACACGCGTAACTTGTATGCTACGCCGTATATGTAATGCCAAAATCGCGTAAAAACAAAATGTATGCTTACCTGATAAATTTATTTCTCTTGTGGTGTATCCAGTCCATGGATTCATCCATTACTTGTGGGATATTCTCCTTCCCAACAGGAAGCTGCAAGAGGATCACCCACAGCAGAGCTGTCTATATAGCTCCTCCCCTAACTGCCACTGCCAGTCATTCGACCGAAGTCAAGCAAGAGAAAGGAGAAACTATAGGGTGCAGTGGTGACTGTAGTTTAAAAATAAAAAACACCTGCCTTAAAATGACAGGGCGGGCCGTGGACTGGATACTCCACAAGAGAAATAAATTTATCAGGTAAGCATAAATTTTGTTTTCTCTTGTAAGGTGTATCCAGTCCACGGATTCATCCATTACTTGTGGGAATCCAATACCAAAGCTATAGGACACGGATGAAGGGAGGGACAAGGTAGGCGCTTAAACGGAAGGCACCACTGCCTGTAAGACCTTTCTCCCAAAAATAGCCTCCGAAGAAGCAAAAGTATCAAATTTGTAGAATTTAGAAAAAGTATGAAGCGAAGACCAAGTCGCCACCTTACAAATCTGTTCAACAGAAGCCTCATTTTTAAAAGCCCATGTGGAAGCCACCGCTCTAGTGGAATGAGCTGTAATTCTTTCAGGAGGCTGCTGGCCAGCAGTCTCATAAGCTAAGCGGATTATACTTCTTAACCAAAAGGAAAGAAGTTGCTGAAGCCTTTTGGCTTCTTCTCTGTCCAGAGTAAACAACAAACAATGCCGATGTTTGACGAAAATCCTTAGTAGCTTGTAAATAAAACTTTAAAGCAAGAACCACGTCAAGATTATGTAATAGACGTTCCTTCTTTGAAGAAGGATTAGGACACAGTGACGGAACAACAATCTCCTGATTGATATTCTTATTAGATACAACCTTAGGAAGAAACTCAGGTTTGGTACGCAAAACTACCTTATCTGCATTGAAGATCAGATAAGGGGAATCACACTGTAAGGCAGATAACTCTGAAACTCTTCGAGCCGAAGAAATAGCTACCAAAAACAGAACTTTCCGAGATAAAAGCTTGATATCTATGGAATGTAGAGGTTCAAACGGAACCCCTTGAAGAACCTTAAGAACTAAATTTAAACTCCATGGCGGAGCAACAGGTTTAAGCACAGGCTTGATTCTAACTAAAGCCTGACAAAACGCCTGAATGTCTGGAACATCCGCCAGACGCTTGTGGAAAAGAATAGACAGAGCAGAAATCTGTCCCTTTAAGGAACTAGCTGACAATCCCTTCTCCAATCCCTCTTGGAGAAAAGATAATATCCTGGGAATCCTGACTTTACTCCATGAGTAACCCATGGATTCACACCAATGAAGATATTTACACCATATCTTATGATAGATTTTCCTGGTGACAGGCTTTCGAGCCTGAATTAAGGTATCAATGACTGATTCGGAGAAACTGCGTTTTGATAAAATCAAGCGTTCAATCTCCAAGCAGTCAGACGCAGAGAAATTAGATTTGGATGTTTGAAGGACCAAGGAGCTGCTAGAGCATCTATCAGCACTGCCTTGGGATCCCTGGACCTGTAACAAGGAAGCTTGGTGTTCTGATGAGACGCCATGAGATCCAATTCTGGTTTGCCCTAACGTTGAATCAACTGTGCAAACACTTCTGGATGGAGTTCCCACTCCCCCGGATGAAAAGTCTGCCGACTTAGAAAATCCGCCTCCCAGTTCTCTACTCCTGGGATATGGATAGCTTATAGATGGCAAGAGTGAACCTCTGCCCATAGAATTATTTTTGAAACCTCCAACATTGCAAGGGAACTCCTTGTTCCCCCTTGATGGTTGATGTAGGCTACAGTCATGATATTGTCCGACTGAAATCTGATGAACCTGACTGCAGCAAGCTGAGGCCAAGCCTGAAGAGCATTGAATATCACTCTTAGTTCCTGAATGTTTATCGGAAGGAGTGTCTCCTCCTGAGTTCACGAGCCCTGAGCCTTCAGGGAGTTCCAGACTGCACCCCAGCCCAGAAGCCTGGCATCTGTCGTCACTATTGTGCAATCTGGCATGCGAAAGGTCATACCCTTGGACAGATGGACCTGAGATAGCCACCAGAGAAGAGAATCTCTGGTCTCTTAATCCAGATTTAGTAGAGGGGACAAATCTGTGTAATCCCCATTCCACTGACTGAGCATGCAGAGTTGCAGCGGTCTGAGATGTAGGCGAGCAAACGGCACTATGTCCATTGCCGCTACCATTAAGCCGATCACTTCCATACATTGAGCCACTGAAGGGCGAGAAGTAGAATAAAGAACATGGCAGGAATTTAGAAGTTTTGACAACCTGGCCTCTGTCAGGTAAATCTTCATTTCTACAGAATCTATTAGAGTTCCTAGGAAGGAAACTCTTGTGAGAGGGGATAGAGAACTCTTTTCTTCTTTCACTTTCCACCCATGAGACCTCAAGAATGCCAGCACAATGTCCGTATGGGACCTGGCAATTTGAAAATTCAACGCCTGTATCAGAATGTCGTCTAGGTTAGGGTCTACTGCTATACTCCGTGGCCTCAGGACCGCTAAGAGTGACCCAAGAACCTTTGTAAAGATTCTTGGTGCCGAAGCTAACCCAAAGGGAAGAGCCACAAACTGGTAATGCCTGTCTAGGAAGGCGAACCTGAGAAACCCATGATGATCTCTGTGTATCGGAATGTGAAGATAAGCATCCTTTAAATCCACAGTAGTCATATATTGACCCTCCTGGATCAAAGGTAGGATGGTTCGAATAGTTTCCATCTTGAAGGATGGGACCCTGAGAAATTTGTTTAGGATCTTGAGATCTAAGATTGGTCTGAAAGATCCCTCTTTCTTGGGAACTACAAACAGATTTGAATAGAAGCCTTGCCCCTGTTCCTCCTTTGGAACTGGGTGGATCACTCCCATAACTAGGAGGTCTTGAACACAATGTAAGAATGCCTCTCTCTTTATCTGGTTTGCAGATAATTGTGAAATATGAAATCTCCCTTTTGGGGAAGAAGCTTTGAAGTCCAGAAGATATCCCTGGGACCAATGCCCAGGGATCCTGAACATCTCTTGCCCAAGCCTGGGCAAAGAGAGAAAGTCTGCCCCCTACTAGATCCGTTTCCGGATCTGGGGCTGATCTTTCATGCTGTCTTAGAGGCAGCAGCAGGTTTTTTGGCCTGCTTTCCTTTGTTCCAAGCCTGGTTAGGTCTCCAGACCGGCTTGGACTGGGCAAAATTTCCCTCTTGTTTTGTATTAGAGGAAGTTGAAGCTGCGCCACTCTTTAAGTTTCAAAAGGAACGAGAATTAGTCTGTTTGGTCCTTAATTTATTGGACCTATCCTGAGGAAGGGTGTGACCTTTTCCTCCAGTAATATCGGAAATAATCTCCTTCAGTCCAGGCCCGAATAGGGTCTGCCCCTTGAAGGGAATGTTGAGAAGCTTAGACTTTGAAGTAACGTCAGCTGACCAGGATTTAAGCCATAGTGCCCTATGCGTGTGAATAGCAAAACCTGAATTTTTAGCCGTTAGCTTGGTTAAATGAACAACGGCATCAGAAACAAATGAATTGGCTAGCTTAAGAGCTTTAAGCTTGTCAAGGATATCATCCAATGGGGTTTCTACCTGTAGAGCCTCTTCTAGAGACTCAAACCAGAAGGCCGCAGCAGCAGTGACAGGAGCAATGCATGCAAGGGGCAGATAAAGTTGTTCAAACAAAGACACTCACAAAATACCCTTCACATCCTGAGCTGTTATAGTTAGCTACATACCGGAGCATGAAAGTCAGTTTTACCATCTAAAAGTCCAAATTCCACAATGAGCACCTTCTTCATCCTCATGGACAAAAGACTGACATGCGGCAGTATTGCTGATCGGCATAACTCCAGTTAGAAACTTCCTGTAAGCAGCGAGTGGGCTGTTTGCGAGTGGCTTTGTTTCGACAACTTTATCTGATGTCCTCATTATTATTATTATTATAATACTTTATTTATGAAGCACCAACATATTCCGCAGCGCTCATGTGTATACTGTAAGTAGATTTTATGGTGTATGAAGCGTGTAAATAAATGAGTTGTACATTTAATGCTCTGTGCATCTCTATTCTATATGTTTAATAAAACAGGTCTGCACGTCCTCTATTTTTATTGTTGCACGTCTTTACTTGTTTTATAAGATATTAAAATTAATTAATCCAATCTTTTTATAGTAAGAGATTTTTATACCTATTAATTTCCTGCATAAATTACGAGATGGTGCAGAGTGAAGAAAAGTACATTTTATCTTTTGATTTTCAGTTATGTTGAGTAATATATGTATAAAATCCTACATTTTGTTATTTCTAGAAGTTGAATCAATGCTAAATTTGGAACCATAACATGCATTGAAATATTTAGGAAATAATGACCCTAATGCTGCTATTTACCATGTATGTCATATGCTGACATATTCCTATATTGTGGTATTTCTGCAGCATACAGTTATATTATGCTGAAAAAATGGTATGATTTAGTATGGGTACCTCACAGAAAAAAAGGAAATTTATGTGTAAATGCAATAAGTGCCAATGACTATAACAGCTTTGACCAGATGTTTGAAATGGATCAGCACTGAGGGGGTTAAGGGATATTCTTGCTTATACTACTAGATTGTACAACTGGGATATAACCTAACCCAACAAGGTTATCCTTTAGACTGAGTTTTCCCCTGTAAGAAAAGCATAGGCTAACACCTCTGAATGCCATGTGTAACCGTTGTTAGATTAAGTAGTAATTAAATAATTTAATCATGTGAAAGACATTTCCATCATGCTTATGCTTAAAAGTTACCTGTTCTATTTCTTTTTCATGTTGATTGTAAATAACCTCATAAATATTATCCATCACCTATGGGGAAAGAAAATAATTATAGTTATTTTTTTTAGTATCATCAAATTAGCAGTCCAATTACCAAATTACCCATAAACAATATTTTGACTTTTAAGAGGAAACCCCTTAGGTTTGTTAGCTAAGAAGGTTTTGATTAAACATCATCAATTCAAGTTTGGGAGAATAAAGAAACTTTCAGAGAACTGAAAAAACGTATGTATCCTTTTAACTTTTTTCCCTATAAATTCTATGAAACTCGAATGACTTTCTCAAGATTTATTATAGGAGATAAACATCAAAAGATTAACTTTAAAGGGCCACTGTAAGTAAATATTTTCTATGCCTGTTACTAACTACCCCAAATACGCTTTTTATCAATAGCATTTCATTAACATATCTCTACCGTATATCAGAAATCTTGTCTGCAAATTTAATTGTTTTCCAAACCCACTCCATGGGTATCCTTTGCTCTGTACCAATCCGCTTACAATACCTAGGTTTCAAAATGGCGCTTTAAACACAAAGTTATTGGTTTAAGTATTTTGAACATGCAGTGCTGAAAATAGTGGGCAGGATAACGTGACATCATCGGCGAATAAAAGATATAACTTGTAGAACGTTATGAAACTTCGTTTTGGAGAAAATATAGGTCAGTAGGTTTTAATTAATGTTTATTAACTTTAATATGTTAGTTGTTTAGCTTAAAAATTATAACAGAAAGTAATCCTTTAATGTACTCAACATATTTTAAAATCAGAAATGCATTTTAATAAAGATGTTATGGAGAAATATTTTTTTTTTTTTTATTGAAATTCATCAGGATTATTGTTTACCATCTATGGGGAAATGAATTTATTGCAGTTATTTTTTGTTTTAGTATCTCAAACTACCAGTCCAATGATCTAGTTACCCTAAAATAATAATATCACTTTTAAAGGGATATGAAACCATTTTTTTTCTTTCATGATTCAGATAGAGCAACTGTCTGTTATCAAATTGTCTTTGTTTTCTTGGTATCTTTTGGTGAAAAGCTGGGACATAAGCTTAGGAGCCGGCCCATTTCTGTAACACTTTATGGCAGCAGTTTTGCAAGAATGTTATCCATTTGCAAGAGCACTAGATGGCAGCACTATTTCCTGTCATGTAGTGCACCAAATGCCTACCTAGGTATCTCTTCAGCACAGAATATCATGGAAACTAACGCCTAGATTACGAGTCTTACGTTAGCCATAAAAAGCAGCGTTGAGGGGTCCCAGTGCTGCGTTTTAACGCCCGCTGGTATTACGAGTCAGGCAGGTACAGGTGCACCGCTCATTTTTTTTTCCGCTTACGTCAATTGCGTATCCTATCTTTTTAATGGGATTTTCCTAACGCTGGTATTACGAGTCTTGGAAGAAGTGAGCGGTAGACCCTCTCCTGTCAAGACTCTTACCGCATTTAAAAGTCAGTAGTTAAGAGTTTTATGGGCTAATGCCGGAACAGAAAGCTCTTAACTAAAGTGCTAAAAAGTACACTAACACCCATAAACTACCTATTAACCCCTAAACCGAGGCCCCCCCCACATCGGAAACACTTAACTAAAATGTTTAACCCCTAATCTGCCGACCGGACATCGCCGCCACTGTAATAAATATATTAACCCTTAAACTGCTGCACTCCCACCTCGCAAACACTAGTTACATTTTATTAACCCCTAATCTGCTGTCCCTAACATCGCCGACACCTACGACCATTTATTAACCCGTAATCTGCTGTCCTCAACGTCGCTGCTAATATATTAAATTTATTAACCCCTAAACCTAAGTCTAACCCTAAGTCTAACCCCCCCATAACTTAAATATAATTTAAATAACACAAAATAAAATTACTACTATTAAATAAATTAATCCTATTTAAAACTAAATACTTACATGCAAAATAAGCCTTAAGATAGCTACAATATAACTAATAGTTACATTGTATCTAGCTTAGGATTTATATTTATTTGACAGGCAACTTTCTATTTATTTTAACTAGGTAGAATAGTTATTAAATAGTTATTAACTATTTAATAACTTCCTAGTTAAAATAATTACAAATTTACCTGTAAAATAAATCCTAACCTAAATTACAATTACACCTAACACTACACTATCATTAAATTAATTGAATAAATTACCTACAATTAGGAATTGAAGGGTAGTGTTAGGTGTAATTGTAATTTAGGTTAGGATTTATTTTACAGGTAAATTTGTACTTATTTTAAATAGGAAGCTATTAAATAGTTAATAACTATTTAATAACTATTCTACCTAGTTAAAATAAATACAAAGTTGTCTGTAAAATAAATATAAATCCTAAGCTAGATACAATGTAAGTATTAGTTATATTGTAGCTAGCTTAGGGTTTATTTTACAGGTAAGTATTTATTTTTAAATAGGAATAATTTAATTAATTATAGTAAATTTATTTAGATGTATTTAATTTATATTTAAGTTAGGGGGGTGTTAGGGTTAGGGTTAGACTTAGATTTCGGGGTTAATAAATTTATTATAGTGGCGGCGACATTGGCGGCGGCAGATTAGGGGTTAATAAATTTAATATAGTTGCGGCGACGTTGGGGGGGGCAGATTAGGGGTTAATAAATATAATGTAGGGTTCGGCGATGTTGGGAGCAGTAGATTAGCGGTTCATAGGGATAATGTAGGTGGCGGCGGTGTCCGGAGCGGCAGATTAGGGGTTAATAATATAATGTAGGTGTCGGTGATGTTGGGGGCGGCAGATTAGGGGTTAATAACTGTAAGATTAGGGGTGTTTAGACTCGGGGTTCATGTTAGGGTGTTAGGTGCAGACATAAAATTAATTTCCCCCATAGGAAACAATGGGGCTGCATGGAACAGCCAATAGAATGCAAGCTCAATCCTATTGGCTGATTGGATAGACGATGCCGTATGGATGAAGACTTCTGCCCGTCTGGAGGACTAATTCTGCCGGCTTGGATGAAGACTTCTCCCGGTTTCGTTGAGGGCTTCTTGCCGTTTCGCTGAGGACTTCTCCTGGCTTCGCTGAGGATGGATGTCGGCTCTTCAAAACTGTAAGTGGATCTTCAGGGGTTAGTGTTAGTTTTTTTAAGGGTTTATTGGGTGGGTTTTAAATTTTAGATTAGGCTTTGGGCAATTGAAAATAAGCTAAATGCCCTTTTAAGGGCAATGCCCATTCAAATGCCCTTTTCAGGGCAATGGGGAGCTTAGGTTTTTTTAGTTAGGTTTTTATTTGGGGGGTTTGGTTGTGTGGGTGGTGGGTTTTACTGTTGAGGGGGTGTTTGTATTTTTTGTATTTTTTGCCCCACAAAAGGCCCTTTTAAGTTTCTTGTAGGCTAGGGTTTTTTTTTATTTTGTTTTTATTTTTTATTTTGATAGAGCTATTAGATTAGGTGTAATTAGTTTAAATATCTGATCATTTCTTTTTTTATTTTGTGTAATTGAGTGTTTTTTTTTTAATTTAGGTAATTGTATTTAATTAATTTAATTTATTTAATTGTAGTGTAATGTTAGGTGTTAGTGTAACTCAGGTTAGGTTTTATTTTACAGGTAAATTTGTATTTGTTTTAACTAGATAGTTAGTAAATAGTTAATAACTATTTAGTAACTATTGTACCTAGTTAAAATAAATACAAACTTAGCTGTGAAATAAAAATAAACCCTAAGCTAGATACAATGTAACTATTAGTTATATTGTAGCTAGCGTAGGGTTTATTTTACAGGTAAGTATTTAGTTATTAATAGTAGGCTTTATTTAGATTTCATTTAATTATATTTAAGTTAGGGGTTGCTAGGGTTAGGGTTAGACTTAGGTTTAGGGGTTTATAACTTCAGTATAGTGGCAGCGACGTTGGGGGTGGCAGATTAGGGGTTAATAAATGTAGGTAGGTGGCGGCGATGTTGGGGGCGGCAGATTAGGGGTTAATCATATTTAACTAGTGTTTGCGATGCGGTAGTATGACGGTTTAGGGGTTAATATGTTTATTATAGTGGCGGTGATGTCCGGAGTGGCAGATTAGGGGTTAATAAATGTAGGAAGGTTGCAGCAACATTGGGTGCGGGATATTAGGGGTTAATAAGTATAATGTAGGTGTTATCGATGTTGGGGGCAGCAGATTAGGGGTTAATAAGTATAATGTAGGTGGCGGAGATGTCGGGGGCAGCAGATTAGGGGTTAATAAGTATAATGTAGGTGTCTGCGATGTCGGGGGCGGCAGATTAGGGGTTAATAAGTGTAAGATTAGGGGTGTTTAGACTCGAGGTTCATGTTAGGGTGTTAGGTGTAAACATAAATTTTGTTTCCCCATAGGAATCAATGGGGCTGCGTTACGGAGCTTTTCGCTCCTTTATTGCAGGTGTTAGGCTTTTTTTCAGCCAGCTCTCCCCATTGATGTCTATGGGGAAATCGTGCACGAGCATGTAAAACCAGCTCACCGCTGACTTAAGCAGCGCTGGTATTGGAGTGCTGTATGGAGCTCAATTTTGCTCTACACTCACTTCTTGCCTAATAACGCTGTGTTTCTGAAAACCTGTAATACCAGCTCTGTAGGTAAGTGAACGGTGACAATAACGTGCAAGTTAGCACCGCACCCCTCATAACGCAAAACTCGTAATCTAGCTGTATGTTTTTTAGCTAAGCAAGATTTGATTAAAACACCATCAATTCAATCTTGGGATATAAATGTTCATAAAGTAAACTTAAACTTTCAGAGAACTAAAAAAAGTTATAAAATATTTTGGCTTTTTTTCTGTAAAAGTGAAATTCTAATAACTTTTTCAAGATTTTGACAAATTTAGTTTTTTAGCCTGGAGTGAACGATTTGTCCGAAACAACTTTTTTAGTCAACTTCGCATCATTCCTAGAAAACAATATGAGACATTTAAACTCAAACTATTCTAGGAATGTATAAGCCAGTATAGTCTGCAAAACAACTTTGTTTTAGGGGAATTTTTTTTATAACTACATGAATGTTACAGGCGGTGAACAAAATGCAGATGCCAGAATAATACAAATTTGTTGGCACAAAAAGTCTTTCATATTGATACGATATATATTGCAAAGCTGTAATAAAGTTTACACTGGAATGTCCCTTTAAATATTTCCTCTCCATAAATAAGATAAACAAGCACTGCAGAGAATATAGGAATGACTAATAAAGCAGGTTTAAATTTTTTTTTTTAATATACTTATATTATTATTTATTTTGGCCCTTTTTTCGTAATGTAGCTTTGAAAAGTGTGACTTTTCTAATTCTCAGAATTGTGAAAGCATACTGCAGATATATCAATGCTAACTCTGCTACATAACTTTCCTTAACTGGCTTTAACAGATAAGAACTGCAAAATAATGCATTTTATACATATACTGTGACTGTGTCTTGTCAGTTGCGGACTCCAGCCCAGATTGGCTCTTCCAAATGAGACAAGTGGTGGGTGGAGTTTGGCTATTGAAAAACAGTTGCAGCAAATAAGATTTTAATCTGTTTTCAAAATTGTTTAGACTTGGCTGATATGTTATTTTATAGCAAAAGAACAGAGATGTCTTGTAATCATCATGAGGTGTTTACATTCCATTTAACCCCTTGTGCCAAATGGACGTAGGTACTATGTTTATGTAATACCTACGTCCAGCACAAAGGGGAATGTTGAGGTCCACACTATCAGCTTAGACAGTGGGAGGTGCAACCAGGGAGCAGAACGCATCTGCC
Source organism: Bombina bombina (assembly GCF_027579735.1). Taxonomy (NCBI): domain Eukaryota; kingdom Metazoa; phylum Chordata; class Amphibia; order Anura; family Bombinatoridae; genus Bombina; species Bombina bombina. The sequence goes on along the minus strand of NC_069504.1, from coordinate 166,460,754 downwards.
TTCATATGTAAGGGATCACTGATTGTGATATGATGCCAGATTGCTGATCGTTACAGAGAGTGACATTCTCTAAAATGAACCTCCATTGGTGCCAAGTGGGAGCAATTAGAGGGAAGGAGGGAGGAGTGTGGGCAGCCCAGTGGAAGAGGGGGAGAGAGGGGTGGGGTTCCCTACACTACGGAAAAAATGGTAGGCAGGGAAGAGGGAGGGATGGGACACTACACAACAGAAAATTATTTGAATCGGAAGGTGGACCCTACACTACAGAAAAAAAACATATAAAATAAAAAATATATAAGATAACATTTAGAAAAATGATCATTTGTTACTGGCTGCTGGTAACAAACAGTGGGAGAGAGGAGGGTAAGATGTTTTTTGGAAGGATTAGGGAGGTGGGAGGGTGAGGAGGGATCCCTACACTATAAAAATAAAGTATGTATATATACAACCCCAATTCCAAAAACGTTGGGACAGTATTGAAAATAAAAAAATAAAAAAACAGTCATTTGAAAATTTAATTCACCCTGTACTATATCTGTAGGAATATTAACTTACTTTGTGTTACCCGATAGATTAGTGTTTAGCTAGATATGCTTATTTAATATTATAGAACATATTTTATTAGGGTGGCTGCCATAAGCAAATCACGGAAAACTACAATACGTTTAGTTTATGGTACTACACATAAGCAATGATAAATAATCAAGTGAAACATAGAAGGTTTATATTTATAATATATATATATATGTGTGTGTATGTGTGTTTGTGAGCAAACAATTTTTTCTTTGTTGAAGAGATATCTAAGTAGGTGTTTGCACATTTTCGAAGCAGTATATGTCAGGAAACACTGCTGCTACCTAGTGCTCTTGCAAATATATAACATTTGAAAACTGATACCAGATAGTGCTGCAGACATGTGCACGCATCTATGCATCCCTACCTGGTTTTCAACAAAGGATACCAGGAGAACAAAGTAAATCTGATAATAGAAATAAGATGGAATTTTTTTTTTCCATCAAAGAAAATGTGTGTGTTTTATGCCCCTTTAAGAAAAACACTTTTTAAAACTGACTTAGTGAAGACAAATGAGGGGTTAATAAAAAATATATATTTAACATTTCATCTTCATTTGAGCAAATAAATATATTTCAAAATAGTTTTAAGGACATAAACATCATGTTTTTGTTAAATACCTGTTCTGTTTCCTTCTCATGTGCAGTACATACTCCATTTTTAAAATTGACCATGGCCTATTTAAAAATAAATAAAAATAAAATAACATGATTACTTTTTTATGATGATTTATTATATTTTGTAAACAATGCAATTGCTCTCTTTTGCAATCTCATCTAATACTATAACTGTTGAGAGTTATTTATAAGCATCAGAAGTAACATAAATAAAATATTTTTTAATAACTCTTTTTATATAAAAATAAAGTTAAAGAAATTGACCATAGTAGCAATAGAAAACAGTCATAGACATATGACACCGTAAGATTCAATAGCAAATACAGCAAAATATAAAATGTCTGTTGATGAAACATAGCATATCAACTCAAAACTTCTATAGCGTAACTTTAATGTCCTGCACCTATATAGAAAGCCACATAAACTTCAAGTTAATGGAGGTAAATATAAATTAGAAGGGTAAGACAGAAAACCTTAGGGGAGAACTAACGCATGTAATTAGATAAACAAATGCATTAAAGGGACATACAGTCAAAATTAAACTTTCATGATTCAGAGATAGCATGCAGTTTTAAGAAATTTCCAATTTATTTTCAGTATCAAATTATCTTCACACTATCTGCAGCATCTGCTACTACTGAGCATGTGCATAATCTCACAGTGTACACGTATACTAGACTGTGATTGGATGATGGCTGTCACATAATACAGAAGGCTGTCAAATTGAAGTGAATTTTTATATTTGCCAGAAAACAAATCTGCTGCTCATTTCAAATTCTTACGCCATTGTATTGTTTTTTTTAATGCATTTAATGGCCCTTTAAATCCCCTCACTAGCATCTGAATAGTAACCATACAGGGGACATATTCAGACAGGTTACATGAAATACAGCACTATTACCCTTAATCATTTAAACACTACAACAGCAATAGACTGTTCTAGTGAGAATTATGATCTAGATGCAAGACACTATATTGCAAACACAAAGGCTAGATTAAGAGTGGCTGCATGAGAGCAATATCAAGTTTTTGTGGCCGTTTTTCCGCAAGTTGAATTCTGCCCGTATTACAAGTTAAAAGTAAATGCGAATGCGTGAGCGCAATCCTGATTTATGCTAGAATGATTAACGCGACTTCAGAGTTGGGTTAATTGTTACATGAGTCAAAAAAGTGTCACAAAACACACCAAAAATACATATAAATACAGTTACACTAAATTATTTTAAAAAAATTGCAATAAAAAGTTATAAGGGCTCAAAGATAATATACAGTATATGCATTCATTTCTATACAAATGTATATATGTATTTATATGTGTATATATATGTATTTATATGTGTATATATATGTATTTATATGTGTATATATATGTATTTATATGTGTATATATATGTATTTACAGGCATATAGTCCCATATAAATACAGGTATATATATATGTTTAGAAATACATACAAATATTTCATTGCAATCCTGCTCTTGTGTTTGTGCAAGCTGGCGGCTATTTTTTGTGTGTGTTCAAAACGAGGCTCCATTAGAGTAAATGTGGGAATACAATCCTACGATCGCAACTTTGCAGTCTTTTTTCCTAACTGAGGATGCAATCACGAGAGTGTAAACATTTTGTGACCTTTAATACGTGCACAACTGGGTGCGCAATGGTAAAAAAGTTAAGAATAGATAAAGCCCTCGCTTTAGTGCTCCTCTTATAATCTAGCCCAAATATAGCAAAAGGGCTGCGGAATCTGTTGGCGCTCTACAAATAAACAATAATAATAATATGAGCAAATAAAAGTTATACAGGTGCCAACAGTGCACTACAAATATAATTTTAATAATCACACAAGTATGAACACAAAAAAAGGAGACTTTAAAAGATTGATAAACAAAGAGTGAACCCTTATGAATAGCCACAGCCAGTGCACTCATATACATTTTAAAGTTCGGTACTTTTATATCTAAGTTAACAAAATACTAGAAAGTAAGAGTATTATAAGACTTATTACAGCTCATATGTAATGATACATAATACTCACTCTAATACTAATATGGCATAATAGAGAGAATTCCAAATGCGTATATAGATAGGAGTTGCACCAAGCATAGTTAACATGCGCAAACTAATATAGCACAAACGAGATATGAGAGGAAGTATGCACCTTTAACTTGCATTCTCCAACACCAGTTAAAGCAGGCAATAGAAAAGATATTACACTTGTATCAAAACTTGTAAATCTATAGAAGAGCTAATTGGGACAATCCAGCATATCCATTTGGGAGCCTATTGTCAGATATCAGGCTAGGCACAATTTTTTTTAACGATATACATTGCATTGGTTTTGCTTATTTTTTTAATAACATTGTGCTGATTTTCAGACTCCTAACCAAGCCCCAAAGTATCAGCTGTAGACTGAAGTCTACAGATTCCTGCTTGCTCCTGTTTGTGTAATCTGCCTTTTATATGCAGGGGAGGTGGGAGTATATGCTTTTCCTGCTTTCCTATCCCGTTTCACTGGGTGTCCCAGCCTAACCTCATAAATAGTGCTAAACGTGGAGCTTCTAAGTGAGTTTTTAAACAGTTTATACTGAATTTTTAGATCAGTATCTGTGCATATTCTTCTTTATAGTAGTGTCTATTACATGCAGTTATCTGAAAATTGGAGTACACTGTCCCTTTAATACAAAAAATCAGGAAGGATGACCTATAAAAACAATACTGATGTGTTTCTTAATATTTAACGATACGTCTCCCCTGATTGCATGCTTTTCTTGTTTTAGTAAAAGTTCACTTGTTTACATTAACTTTACCAGGAACACACAAAATAATTTTGTACAGGTCATCATGTGTGGGTAAAAAAAATAGGTATTCTGTGAAATTAAGTTATATGAACATTTTTTTTAAAAAAAAGTCAAAGCCCCAACAAAATGTTTCATTAGGAATAATAAAAAATACTTTGGTTATTTGCAATACAAATTTTTTTCTGCAATTTACCTCTACAAATTGCATTTAGAGAGACTTCAAGGGATAGGTTACCTATATGTTAAAATCACTTGAAAGGGATGCAGCAAGTCAGTCAAATGATAACTATAACACATTTCTATGTGAAAAAAAATATATTTTAACTCAAAATTTCCTTAGTAGCCCACACTATTGTAAAGGAACTTTAAAGGGACACTGAACCTAATTTTTTTTCTTCCGTGATTCAGATAGAACATGACATTTTAAGCAACTTTCTAATTTACTACTATTATCAAATTTTCTTCATTCTCTTGGTATCTTTATTTGAAATGCAAGAATGTAAGTTTAGATGTCGGCCCATTTTTGGTGAACAACCTGGGTTGTTCTTGCTGATTGGTGGATACATTCACCCAGCAATAAACAAGTGCTGTCCATTGTACTGAACAAAAAAAACTTAGATGCCTTCTTTTTCAACTATAGATAGCAAAAGAACAGAGAAAAATTGATAAAAGGAGTAAATTAGAAAGTTGCTTAAATTGTCATGCTCTATCTGAATCACAAAATGAAAAATTGGGGTTCAGTGTCCCTTTAAGTATCCAAGCAGCATGCTTGTCCAGAGACTTGCAAGGGAGCCTGCATCTGGCAATTACAGGTACATTAACCATATTTTTCTCCCCCGTTTAAGAAAGTTTAGTATAACATTCTGACAAGGTTATGGTGAAATCGCACAAGATCACTGTAAGGCAAAGTGTGACCTCAGCACTGATAATGCTGATTGGCTGATTGCTTCTTTGTTTTTCACTATGCACACTCTCAGGACAACCATCCAGAATGGAAGTTATATTTCCTCTACAATAGAATGTGGCTTTCTGAGGAAATTTTGAAGTAAAATATTCTTTTCTATTTAGAGATGTTTATGTGATATTTTCTAGTCAGCTTTTAACAAATAAGCAGCATTAGCAGGGGTAGAGTTGTTAGGCAATAGGACCTGGACCCAGGGCATGGAACTTAATGGGGCCCCAAGAGTGGGTTCCTGGTAGGGTTGCCACCTGTCCCTTAAAATACAGAACACTTATAAGTTACACATGCTGCAGGGTGTGCAGGGAGGAAAATGAATAGTACTGTCCAGAAACACAATACATGTTCCTCCCTGCATACCCTGCTGCATGTGTAACTCATAAGTGTCCAGGAAAACATGGCTGAGGTGGCAACCCTAGTTCCTGGTATGCTGTTTATGCTCACAGTCACAATTTGCTAAATGAGCTATTGCAGTGGTGAGAGTTGAGTTACTCTAACAGGTGTGACTGTGAGGGAGTGGGCGGTAGCAGGCAGTCAAATTTCAGTATGGGACAGCTAAGCTATTGGTTGTGTGCTGGAGGAGGCAGCTGATGATCAGGAGCTAGCGCAGTTCTGACAGCTGCGCTAGCAGTAACTAAGCAGTTAAAGGGACAGTAAACACCAGAATTTTTGTTGTTTAAAAAGGTAGATAATCCCTTTATTACCCCTTCCCCAGTTTTGCATAACCAACACAGTTATAATAATATACTTTTTACCTCTGTTATTACTTTGTATCTATGCCTCTGCAAACTGCTCCCTTATCTCAGGTCTTTTGACAGACTTGCATTTTTAGCCAATCAGTGCTGACTCCTAGGAGCTTCACGTGCCTGAGCTCAATGTTATCTATATGAAACACATGAACTAACGCCCTCTAGTGGTAAAAACACTGTCAAAATGCTTTCAGATTAGAGGCGGCCTTCAAGGTCTAAGAAATGAGCATATGTACCTCCTAGGTTTAGCATTCAACTAAGAATACCAAGAGAACAAAGCAAAATTTGTAATAAAAGTAAATTGAAAAGTTTTTTAAAATTTCATGCCCTCATGGAAGTTTTTTTTTTTTTTACTTGACTGTCCCTTAAGGGGTGGGCAGAGTGGGTGCCTTGTCTTTGGAGTGGGTGGATAGGAGGTCTGTTGCTCTGGGAGCTTTGTAGTGTGGAGTTTGGCACTGGAGTGTGGGGGCCCTGGGGTGGAGGGTCTGTGGTTGTCCTGGGGTATAGGGTTCCTGGTTCTTGATGTTGGGGGCCGTTTTCCTTGAGTTTGGGGGCCCTCGTGGGGTGAGACAGGCAAGCAAAGTTTGGAGGGAGGGGCATAGGATGCAGGGTGGGACATAGGGGGCACAGTGTTGGGCCCTTCTCTAAAATTTGCTCAGGGGTCCCGGTTGGTCTAAATTTACCCCTGTGCATTAGCATATAGGTAACATATTAATATATTCATTAAAACTCTGGGGAGAATATTGCAGTCCAGCTGAAATTGTCTATAGGGTAATGCAACATAGTCTCAAATTTCAGAGAACAGTGCACTGCTTATTGTCCTAGATTCAGTAAAGCTTATCTGTGAAAATAAAATCTTGCTGAAAAAACTTGCCACAACATTGAAAACTGAAAATCGCAGAAATCAAAAAGATTTGTAACCGCCCCTAGAAGCTGTTGCGAGTTGTGAGATCAGCTCCATTATAAACAATAAAGCTACATCTATCTCAAAACTGTTTACTTTCTGGCTCCATAGAATTAGGATACAGATACGGCATCTCTTAAAAACCTTTAAAATCCACAAGATAAACAAAACAAAAAACACCCTCTATAAAACAGTCCACTCGAACATATGCACAAAAGAAAAGTTTTTAAAAATTCAAGAGAAAGTAAAGAACAATGATTTAAAAAAACAAAAACAAAATAAAACCTCATTAGCTTTGATCTAACGAGACCTGACCGTGAAATGAAATATATTTCACCAGCACAATAAAATCTTTTTTTTTTTTAATTCTGCATTCTTGAACAAAGATTGGCTAGAAACCCCTGACCATGCATCTTGTTTGCACCCAGAATGCCCACAGACAGACTCATGTTTGCTTCTGCAAGGTCTGTGAGACAGTTCTCATTCTATCCACAGAGATTGCTTTACACTAACAAAACAGACATGTACATTATGTATTCAATTAAGTACATTTACAAAACCTGTTTTGCAAGTGTTTTTCAGTTGTAGTGCACTTAAAGGGACAGTCTAGTCAAAATTAAACTTTCATGATTCAGATAGGGCATGCAATTTTAAACAACTTTCCAATTTACTTCTATTATCTAATTTGATCAATTCTTTAGATATTCTTTGTTGAATAAATGGCAATGCGCATGTGTGAGCCAATCACACAAGGCCTCTATGTGCAGCAACCAATCAGCAGCTACTGAGCATATCTAGATATGCTTTTCAGCAAGTGATATCAAGAGAATGAAGCAAATTAGATAATAGAAGTAAATTAGAAAGTTGTTTAAAATGACATGCTCTTTCTAAATCACGAAAGAAAAAAAATTGGGTTTCATGTCTCTTTAACACAGCTATATATGTTAATGGATGAACACTCGCTAGCAAAATGCTAGAAAAGGTAGGTGATTAGATTCTACAAAAGAGACCAGGAACAAAAACCCACATCATGATTTTAATTCAAGGTATGTAATCATTAACATATCTGAAATAACAAGTCTTTGCAAAGTTTGTTAGCAAAATGGATTTTAATGTTTAAGGTTTTGTGTGCAGGCAAAAATTACTTTCAGAATTAAAGGAACAGTGTACTCTTATTTTTTCTCCCCTTTAATTTGTTACCAATGATCCATTTTACCTGCTGGAGTGTATTCAATTGTTACAAATCACTCATTTAAGCTGTGTAAACATAGGCAGCAACAGAAGAAATTTCACTCCGAGTGGGGGTTAGGAGAGATAAGTAATACAATGTTAATTTTCAATTGTTCTCTCAAAGGGCCTGATATTCAAAAGCTAGACTTTATATTGCAAAGTAAGAGTCTCTCCTTTACATTAAGAACCCTGCATAATGAGATAAACATCTTTGTGTTTCAAACATTTTTTAGGGACCTTTCCGTACTGATGAGACATCTTAGATCATCTCACCTGAGCAAGGAGCTTTTGAATATTAGGCCCTAAAGGTCTGGGCTATGATATACAGAAAAAGATAATATAAAGAAGCATGTGTGTGTACAGAAAGTGATAAAATAAGATCTGATTTCCCTGAAAGCTCAACCGATTATTATGGGTTTTTGTTTTGAAAGTACACACTCAGCTATTTCATTTATAAAAATAAAATTAAAGAAGCAATTTCCCATACATTTTATACTCTACAGCTGGTATAGCAAGTAATTGGAACCACATTAAGGGGGGAAACATTACAGTGCACTGTTCCTTTAAGATAGAGCATACAATTTTAAATAACTTTCTAATTTACTTTACTCATATCGATTTTGCTTCTTTCCCTTGGTATCCTTTGTAGAAGAGAAAAACCTAGGAGCAGCAATGACCTACTGGGAGCTAGCTGAACACATCTGGTGAGCCAATGACAAGATGTATAAGTGTGTAGCCACCAATCAATTTTGCTCTTGAGCCTACCTAAGTATGCTTTTGAAAAATACAGTATTTTTTTATTGTTGCATGTAAATGAGAGAATAATAACTTAATTATAAATAAATTTTAATATATTTTGAAATTAAGCTATTAAATAAATATATATAGAAATATATGTGTATGTTTATATATATATATATATATATATATATATAGAGAGAGAGAGAGAGAGAGAGAGAGAACTACTTGTGTATGTATATATATATATATATATATATATATATATATATATATATATATAAATATATATATATATATATATATATATATATATATATATATACTTGTGTCTATTTGGATGTGTATACCTTTGTTATCCAAATTAAGAAATTAGGTAAACAAATAACTTTCAAAATTGCCTCAGAAATTGCTAAAGCAGAAATCCTATTTGTTTTCACTTCAGCTTTGCATATATTTATCCAGAAACACTGATTGTTAGCATATTGTAATGTATATATTACAAAATATGTACAATCATTGCTAGGTTTGAAAGAATATCACAGACACATTGTGGAAAAATAATAGAGGTAATATTTCTTGTAAACATCATTTCACAAATATATGGAAATTATATTTTTGTTGGGATGAATTGATCTACTTAAGTATTCAGTGGATGAAGGAACCATCTTAATTTGCTTTTTAGTATGTCAAACAGGATGAAAACATTTGGATAAACTTCAGTAAACTCATTTATAAAACTAGCACAAAACAGTCGCTTGCAATATAATAAATAAATAAATATCTCTGCTTGTTTTGCCTCTGTATTTAAATTAGAAGATTTATAAGAAACAGATTACGAGTTTTGCGTTAGAGGCTATGCGGTGCTAACGAGCAGTTTTCTCTCACCGCTCACTTACCTGCAGCACTGGTATTAAAGGTTTTTACAAACCCGGTGTTAAAAAGGCAAGAAGTGAGCGTTGAGCAAAATTTTGCTCCTTACCGCACTCCAATACCAGCGCTGCTTAAGTCAGCGGTGAGCTGGTCGTACGTGCTCGTGCACGATTTCCCCATATGAATCAACGGGGAGAGCCAGCTGAGAAAGAGTCTAACACCTGCAAAAAAGCAGCCCCATTGATTCCTATGGGGAAATAAAATGTATGTCTACACCTAACACCCTAACATGAACCCCGAGTCTAAACACCCCTAATCTTACACTTATTAACCCCTAATCTGCCACCCCCGACATCGCTGCAACCTGCATTATATTTATTAACTCCTAATCTGCCGCTCCGGACACCGCCGACACCTACATTATATTTATTAACCCCTAATCTGCCACCTCCAATGTCGCCGCAACCTACCTACACTTACTAACCCCTAATCTGCCGCCCCCAACGTCACCACCACTATAATAAACATATTAACCCCTAAACCGCCGCACTCCTGCCTTGCAAACATTAGTTAAATATTATTAACCCCTAATCTGCCGTCCCTAACATCGCCGCCACCTACCTACATTTATTAACCCCTAATCTGCCGTCCCCAACGTCGCCACCACTATACTAAATGTATTAACCCCTAAACCTAAGTCTAACCCTAACACCCCCTAACTTAAATATAATTACAATAAATCTAACTAAAAATTCCTATCATTAACTTAATAATTCCTATTTAAAACTAAATATTTACCTATAAAATAAACCCTAAACTAGTTACAATTTAACTAATAGTTACATTGTAGCTATCTTAGGGTTTATTTTTATTTTACATGTAAGTTTGTATTTATTTTAACTAGGTAGAATAGTTATTAAATAGTTATTAACTATTTAATAACTACCTAGCTAAAATAAATACAAAAGTACCTCTAAAATAAAACCTAACCTAAGTTACAATAACACCTAACACTACACTATAATTAAATAAATTAACTAAATTAACAACAATTAAATACATTAAATTAAATTAGCTAAAGTACAAAAAACAAACAAACACTAAATTACAGAAAATAATAAACAAATTACAAGATATTTAGATCTAAGATTGTGATTGGCTGATAGAATTCTATCAGCCAATTGGAATTAAGGTATAAAAAATCCTATTGGCTGATGCAATCAGCCAATAGGATTGAAGTTCAATCCTATTGGCTGATCCAATCAGCCAATAGGATTGAGCTTGCATTCTATTGGTCCATCGATTGGTCATCCAATGCTCCGCATCGGATGTCTTGAAGATGGACCCGCTCCTCATCGGATGGATGAAGATAGAAGATGCCGTCTGGATGAAGACTTCTGCCCGTCTGGAGGACCACTTTGCCTGGCTTGGATGAAGATTTCTCCCGGCTTCGTTGAGGACTTCGGCCTGGTTAGATGAAGACTTCTGCCACTTCCTTGAGGATGGATGGCCGGTCTTCACCAGGGGGTTAGTGTTAGGTTTTTTAAAGGGTGTATTGGGTGGGTTTTATTTCTTAGATTAGTGTTTGGGCCACAAAATATCTAACTGCCTTTTTAAGGGCAATGCCCATCCAAATGCCCTTTTCAGGGCAATAGGGAGCTTAGGTTTTTTTAGTTAGTATTTTATTTGGGGGGTTGGTTGTGTGGGTGGTGGGTTTTACTGTTGGGGGGGGGGGGGGTGTTTGTATTTTTGTTTACAGGTAAAAGACCTGATTACTTTGGGGCAATGCCCCGCAAAAGGCCCTTTCAAGGGCTATTGATAGTTTAGTTTAGGCTAGGGTTTTTTTTATTTTGGAGGGGCTTTTTATTTTGATGGGGCTATTAGATTAGGTGTAATTAGTTTAAATATCTTGTAATTTGTTTATTATTTTCTGTTATTTAGTGGGGGGGTTGTATTTTAGCTAATTTAATTTATTTAATTGTTGTTAATTTAGTTAATTTAGTTAATTATAGTGTAGTGTTAGGTGTTATTGTAACTTAGGTTATGTTTTATTTTACAGGTACTTTTGTATTTGTTTTAGCTAGTTAGTTATTAAATAGTTAATAACTATTTAATAACTGTTCTACCTAGTTAAAATAAATACAAACGTGCCTGTAAAATAAAAATAAACCCTAAGCTAGATACAATGTAACTATTAGTTATATTGTAGCTATCTTAACGTTTATTTTATAGGTAAGTATTTAGTTTTAATTAGGAATTATTTAGGTAATAATATTATTTTTTATTTAGATTTATTGTAATTCTATTTAAGTAAGGGGGAGTTAGGTTTAGGGTTATACTTAGGTTTAGGAGTTAATACATTTAGTATAGTGGCAGCGACGTTGGGGGCGGCAGATTAGGGGTTAATAAATGTAGGTAGGTGGCGGTGATGTTAGGGACGGCAGATTAGGGGTTAATAATATTTAACTAGTGTTTGTGAGGCGGGAGTGCAGCGGTTTAGGGGTTAATATGTTTATTATAGTTGCGGCGATGTCTGGAGCGGCAGATTAGGGGTTAAAAAATTTCTTTTAGTGTTTGCGATGCGGGAGAGCCTCGGTTTAGGGGTTAATAGGTAGTTTATGAGTGTTAGTGTACTTTCTAGCACTTTAGTTATGAGTTTTATGTTACGGCGTTGTACCAGAAAACTCTTAACTACTGACTTTTAAATGCGTTAGGGATCTTGAATGTAGAGGGTGTACCGCTCACTTTTTGGCCTCCCAGGACAGACTCGTAATATCAGCGCTATGGAAGTCCCATAGAAAAAAGACTTTACAAAGTTTACGTAAGTCGTTTTGCGGTAAGGCCAAAGAAGTGTGCGGTGCCCCTAAACCTGCAAGACTCGTAATACCAGCGGGCGTAAAAAAGCAGCGTTAGGACCTGTTAACGTTGCTTTTTTACCCTAACGCACAACTCGTAATCTAGCCGTTTGTCTCTCAGCTATGACTGGGAAGGCGAACAGAGTTTTAAAAATCTGAAATGAACTTTTCAGTAAGCTGTCATGTTAAAAGCGGCATATTACATGCACATACACACAAAGATACATGCAGTGACAAGCGCACACAAGCACAGATAGAAATATATACATGCAGAGAAAAACTTACACATAGAGGCTCATCAATGGAATTGGAAATAAAAATTTGGAAAATGAGTGTGTAATAATGCATGTATGTGACTGTGTACTGTGTTGTATTTGTTCTTTGTTTAAATCATTTGTAACCTAAATAGAAAGCAATTATTAAGGGACTTGAAGCCCCTATTTTTTCTTTTATGATTCAGGTAGAACATACATTTATAAACAACTTTCCAATTTATTTCTACTAACAACTTTGCTTCATTCTTTGGTATCAATTATTGAAGGAGCAGCAATTCACTACTGGGAGCTAGCTGAGCCCACTGGTACTCCAATGACATGAGGCACGTATGTGTAGCCACCAATCAGCAGCTAGCTCTTGAGCCTATCTATATATACCAAGAGAACTAAAGAAATGAAATAATAAAAGTAAATTGGAAAGTTGTTTAAAATTACATGATGCTCTATCTGAATCATGAAATAAAAATGTTGGGTTTCATTTTCCTTTAACAAATACATGCCCATCCTGGTAGAGAAGGTCTTAAGAAATGCAAACAGAGCATTAATTTGTAAGCAACTTTTTATTTATATTGTCAGTTGTTCTGTATTATCTTGGTATCCTTTGTTGAAGGTGCAACACTGCTTGGAGGGAGCTAAACAAATTGTTAAAGCCAATGAGAAGAGGCATATGCACAGCCACCAATTCTCTGCTAGCTCCCTTCCTGCTTCTGAGCCTCAGCCTACCTGTAGGTATGCTTTTCAACAAAGGATACCAGGAGAAATAAGCAAATTAGATAAAATAAGTAAATTGGACAATTGTTTAAAAGTGCATATTCTATTTGAATCATGAATGACAAAAATTGTGTTTCATGTCCCTTTAAGAATAGACACTTTCAGTATAGTAATTTTACTAGTAGTATAGTTACTGTACCTTTAAGTAAACGTTTTCGTTTTCCCAAAAAGCAGTGCACACAAATTAGATGTATAAATAAAAAAATAAGTTTTAAGGGATAGGAAATTCAAAATTAAAATTGCAAGAATCAGAAAGAGCATGCATTTTTAACAAACTTTAAAAATCACTTTATTTATTTTAAAATGTGCTTGTTCCTTTAGTATCCTTTGTTGAAAATGAATATGCACATATCCTTCACTAGTGGGATCTAGCTGGTGATTGGGCCTGCATACATTTGTCGCTTGTGATTGGCTATTTAGATGTGTTTAGTTAGCTCCCAGTGGTGCAATGCTGTTCCTTCCGCAAAGGATAACAAGATAATGAAGCATATTTGATAATAAAAGTAAATTTGAAACTTAAAGGGCCACTGTAAATAAATATTTTCTATGCCTGTTACTAACTAACTACCCCAAATACGCTTTTTATCAATAGCATTTCATTAACATATCTCTACCGTATATAAGAAATCTTGTCTGCAAATTTAATTGTTTTCCAAACCCACTCCATGGGTATCCTTTGCTCTGTACCAATCCGTTTACAATACCTAGGTTTCAAAATGGCGCTTTAAACACAATTTCATTGGTTTAAGTATTTTGAACACACACTGCTGAAAATAGTGGGCAGGATAACGTGACATCATCGGGGAATAAAAGATATAACTTTTATAACGTTATTTGATAATAAAAGTAAATTTGAAACTTAATTAAAATTGTATGCTCTATCTGAATTATAACAAAATTAAAGCTAATATAGCTGATTACAGCTTCAGATAAAAAAAAATGGCAAAAATCTGTACTGTTGCTCAAAATCAATAATTTAGTTTGTAACGAATACAACCATGAACGTAATATAACTAAAATGAAAAATTTAAATTTACTGAAAAGAACATTTTCCTTTGCACATCCCTATTATCGAGTTTATTCACTAGCCTAGACATTTTATGACATCAGGCTAAGATAAAACTTCCTGCAAAGGCTTCCTCCTCTACGTAGGGCTGTGACAGAAAGCACAAATATAGTGTAAAAAAATAATAAAAGAGAAAATACATTTAAATAGATGAATAATACAAATTGCAATGATTTCTATTATGTATAAACAATTGCTTAGTGCTTTTTTTATCACAACAATGAAACAGACTGTTAACATAACTTTAATGTGTTGCCAGTGATAATTTTTACAGCTGGAAAGAATTAAATTGCTTACAAATAGCTCCTTTACCTTTGTATTTTAAAGGGACAGTCAAGTCATGATTAAGATAGGGCATATAATTTTAAACAACTTTCCAATTGACTTGTATCATCAAATTTGCTTTGTACCTCTTGGTATTCTTTTTTTGCAAGCTAAACCTTGGTAGGCTGAAACTGTTAAAGGCTGCCTCTTATCTCAGTGCATTTTGACAGTTTGACTGATTGGCTAAAATGCAAGTTTCTCAAAAGAACTGAAATAAAGGACAGTATGCAGAGGCTTAGATACAAGGTAGTCACAGAGGTAAAAAGTGTATTACTATAAAAGTGTTGGTTGTGTAAAACTGGGGAATGGGTAATAAAGGGATTATCTATCTTTTTAAACAATAACATTTTTCAAGTAGACTGTCCCTTTAAATTAGCTGTTTTTGCCTGGTTAAAATACCACCTTTACTGTAAATCCCAATTCCTCAAGAGACAGCAGCATAAATCAACCTCCAAATGAAGTGGGTAAGAGAGCCCAGGCTATTTGAAAGGGTACACTGACTTCATATGGCCTCAATGCAGAATAAGGCCTAGATTTGGAGTTTGGCGTTAGCCGTGAAAACCAGCGTTAGAGGCTCCTAACGCTGGTTTTAGGCTAACTCTGGTATTTGGAGTCACTCAAAAAAGGGTCTAATGCTCACTTTTCAGCCGCGACTTTTCCATACCGCAGATCCCCTTACAGCATTTGCGTATCCTATCTTTTCAATGGGATTTTTCTAACTCCGGTATTTAGAGTCGTGTCTGAAGTGAGCGTTAGAAATCTAACGACAAAACTCCAGCCGCAGAAAAAAGTCAGTAGTTAAGAGCTTTCTGGGCTAACGCCGGTTTATAAAGCTCCTAACTACTGTACTCTAAAGTACACTAACACCCATAAACTACCTATGTACCCCTAAACCGAGGTCCCCCCACATCGCCGCCACGTATTATATTTATTAACCCCTAATCTGCCCCTCACAACATCGCCACCAGCTACCTACAATAATTAACCCCTAATCTGCCGACCGCAAAGCGCCGCCACCTACATTATAGCTATGTACCCCTAATCTGCTGCCCCTAACACCGCAGACTCCTATATTATATTTATTAACCCCTAATCTGCCCCCCTTAACGTCGCCTCCACCTGCCTACACTTATTAACCCCTAATCTGCCGAGCGGACCGCACCGCTACTATAATAAAGTTATTAACCCCTAATCCGCCTCACTAACCCTATAATAAATAGTATTAACCCTTAATCTGCCCTCCCTAACATCGCCGACACCTAACTTCAATTATTAACCCCTAATCTGCCGACCGAAGCTCACCGCTATTCTAATAAATGTATTAACCCCTAAAGCTAAGTCTAACCCTAACACACCCCCTAAATTAAATATAATTTTAATCTAACGAAATTAATTAACTCTTATTAAATAAATTATTCCTATTAAAAGCTAAATACTTACCTGTAAAATAAACCCTAATATAGCTACAATATAAATTATAATTACATTGTAGCTATTTTAGGATTAATATTTATTTTACAGGCAACTTTGTAATTATTTTAACCAGGTACAATAGCTATTAAATAGTTAAGAACTATTTAATAGTTACCTAGTTAAAATAATTACAAAATTACCTGTAAAATAAATCCTAACCTAAGTTACAATTAAACCTAACACTATACTATCATTAAATTAATTAAATAAAATACCTACAATTACCTACAATTAAACCTAACACTACACTATCAATACATTAATTAAATACAATATCTACAAATAACTACAATGAAATAAACTAACTAAAGTACAAAAAATAAAAAAGAACTAAGTTACAAAAAATAAAAAAATATTTACAAACATAAGAAAAATATTACAACAATTTTAAACTAATTACACCTACTCTAAGCCCCCTAATAAAATAACAAAGCCCCCCAAAATAAAAAATGCCCTACCCTATTCTTAATTACTAAAGTTAAAAGCTCTTTTACCTTACCAGCCCTGAACAGGGCCCTTTGCGGGGCATGCCCCAAGAAGTTCAGCTCTTTTGCCTGTAAAAAAAAACCATACAATACCCCCCCAACATTACAACCCACCACCCATGTACCCCTAATCTAACCCAAACCCCCCTTAAATAAACCTAACACTAAGCCCCTGAAGATCTTCCTACCTTGTCTTCACCATACCAGGTTCACCGATCGGTCCAGAAGAGCTCCTCCGATGTCCTGATCCAAGCCCAAGCGGGGGGCTGAAGATGTCCATGATCCGGTAGAAGTCTTCATCCAAGCGGGGCAGAAGAGGTCTTCCATCCGATTGAAGTCTTCATCCAAGCGGGGCAGAAGAGGTCTTCCATCCGATTGAAGTCTTCATCCAGGCGGCATCTTCTATCGACATCCATCTGGAGCGGAGCGGCAGCATCCTGAAGACCTCCGACTCGGAATATCCATCCTGGCCGACGACTGAATGACGAATGACGGTTCCTGTAAATGACGTCATCCAAGATGGCGTCCCTCGAATTCCGATTGGCTGATAGGATTCTATCAGCCAATTGGAATTAAGGTAGGAATATTCTGATTGGCTGATGGAATCAGCCAATCAGAATCAAGTTCAATCCGATTGGCTGATCCAATCAGCCAATCAGATTGAGCTCGCATTCTATTGGCTGTTCAGCCCCCCGCTTGGGCTTGGATCAGGACATCGGAGGAGCTCTTCTGGACCGATCGGTGAACCTGGTATGGTGAAGACAAGGTAGGAAGATCTTCAGGGGCTTAGTGTTATGTTTATTTAATGGGGGTTTGGGTTAGATTAGGGGTATGTGGGTGGTGGGTTGTAATGTTGGGGGGGGGGTATTGTATGTTTTTTTTTACAGGCAAAAGAGCTGAACTTTTTGGGGCATGCCCCTCAAAGGGCCCTGTTCAGGGCTGGTAAGGTAAAAGAGCTTTTAACTTTAGTAATTTAGAATAGGGTAGGGCATTTTTTATTTTGGGGGGCTTTGTTATTTTATTAGGGGGCTTAAAGTAGGTGTAATTAGTTTAAAATTGTTGTAATATTTTTCATATGTTTGTAAATATTTTTTTATTTTTTGTACTTTAGTTAGTTTATTTCATTGTAGTAATTTGTAGATATTGTATTTAATTAATGTATTGATAGTGTAGTGTTAGGTTTAATTGTAACTTAGGTTAGGATTTATTTTACAGGTAATTTTGTTATTATTTTAACTAGGTAACTATTAAATAGTTCTTAACTATTTAATAGCTATTGTACCTGGTTAAAATAATTACAAAGTTGCCTATAAAATAAATATTAATCCTAAAATAGCTACAATGTAATTATAATTTATATTGTAGCTATATTAGGGTTTATTTTACAGGTAAGTATTTAGCTTTAAATAGGAATATTTATTTAATAAGAGTTAATTTATTTCGTTAGATTAAAATTATATTTAATTTAGGGGGGTGTTAGTGTTAGGGTTAGACTTAGCTTTAGGGGTTAATACATTTATTAGAATAGCGGTGAGCTCCGGTCGGCAGATTAGGGGTTAATGTTTGAGGTTAGGTGTCAGCGATGTTAGGGAGGGCAGATTAGGGGTTAATACTATTTATTATAGGGTTAGTGAGGCGGATTAGGGGTTAATAACTTTATTATAGTAGCGGTGCAATCCGCTCGGAAGATTAGGGGTTAATAAGTGTAGGCAGGTGGAGGCGACGTTGTGGGAGGCAGATTAGGGGTTAATAAATATAATATAGGGGTCGGCGGTGTTAGGGGCAGCAGATTAGGGGTACATAAGGATAATGTAGGTAGCGGCGGTTTACGGAGCGGCAGATTAGGGGTTAAAAATAATATGCAGGGGTCAGTGATAGCGGGGGCGGCAGATTAGGGGTTAATAAGTGTAAGGTTAGGGGTGTTTAGACTCGGGGGACATGTTAGGGTGTTAGGTGCAGACTTAGGAAGTGTTTACGCATAGCAAACAATGGGGCTGCGTTAGGAGCTGAACGCGGCTTTTTTGCAGGTGTTAGGTTTTTTTTTAGCTCAAACAGCCCCATTGTTTCCTATGGGGGAATCGTGCACGAGCACGTTTTTGAGGCTGGCCGCGTCCGTAAGCAACTCTGGTATCGAGAGTTGGAGTGGCGTTAAAAATGCTCTACGCTCCTTTTTTGGAGCCTAACGCAGCGATTCTGTGGACTCTCAATACCAGAGTTATTTTTATGGTGCGGCCAGAAAAAAGCCGGCGTTAGCTACGCGGGTCCTTACCGACAAAACTCTAAATCTAGCCGTAAATCTAGCCGTAAGACTTTTGTTAGAAATAAATCAAAGTGTAAATTACATTGATTATTATCAGTATAAAACATTACTCAAATTGAATGATAAATATCATTGAGAAAGGCCTGCAACAATTTTATATAGGACCTTGAGGAAAACTTGGGGTTAAAGTTTTTATTCATATTTTTATTCATATTTGCTGTTATTTTTCTTTTATACGTTTTGTATGTGTTCTTTTTATATGCTTTTCTATATGCTTATATAAATAGGTTTGAATATTGCTGTTTTTTGCTTTACAATATTCTTATTATCACTGTTTTCTGAAGTTCCGATAAGTACCTAATGGATTACATATGTAATCAATTTTAAAGGAACATTATCACTTTAATGAAAAAGGTATAAATACCCAGATTAAGGCATAATTCAGTCATCTTGATAAAGGCATTTTCAAATGCCAAAACGCAAAGATAGTGACTGATATAAATGTGAAGTGCTGCTATCTTCAAAGCAGGGTTATTGATCTCAAATAAGGAAGAAGCAAACTACTCAATATTATCGAGCAGAGGATATAACAAACATAGCTCAGCATCTGAAGTAACCCTCCTGGGTAGTGCACGCTGGAGAGGGGGCTACGGCAAAGGTCCCAAGGTAATCTAGCAAAAAGTTCACGTCCACAGCTCTGTATATGCAGAAAACTTTTAATAAAGCATACAGACAAGTAAGTGAATTGTGATGTTTCGGACTCACAACCGGGTTGCATGATTAAGGGCTTGTGAGCCAAAAATGTCGCAATTCACTGTGCTGTGGAGATGAACTTTTGCGATATTATCGAGCAACATTGAATACGGCTTGGATACAAAATAACCTTTGAAAAATCTACTGGCTCTCTGATTGGTCCAAGAAAAACACGTGACTGCACATGCTGAGTAACCGCTAATGGTGAGGAGGAATGCTAAGACACCGACTCTAGTGGAAGATCTCCACAGATTCTACCTCTAGGGATACCCACCATAGAGGGACATATACTCACCACTAGTCCGGTAAGACTATATATCCTTATATTATGGAGGGCACTTAATTGTGTGAGGCAGAACGTTTGCTACTATGGATTACAATAGCTAAAATCACTAACCGTTGTATTGCCACCAAAGCCACACTGCTACAGCATTCATATCATCTTTTAAATGTACCAGCACTGAGTTTTTATGCGCATATTCATTTTCTGTTACAGATACGTTGTGGCCACAACTATATGGATGTTTGTGATATACTGTAATATGTTTGTGATGTACTGTGATTGCATGTTATTAAATTCATTTATGCATTTACACATACAGGGAGTGCAGAATTATTAGGCAAATGAGTATTTTGACCACATCATCCTCTTTATGCATGTTGTCTTACTCCAAGCTGTATAGGCTCGAAAGCCTACTACCAATTAAGCATATTAGGTGATGTGCATCTCTGTAATGAGAAGGGGTGTGGTCTAATGACATCAACACCCTATATCAGGTGTGCATAATTATTAGGCAACTTCCTTTCCTTTTTCAAAATGGGTCAAAAGAAGGACTTGACAGGCTCAGAAAAGTAAAAAATAGTGAGATATCTTGCAGAGGGATGTAGCACTCTTAAAATTGCAAAGCTTCTGAAGCGTGATCATCGAACAATCAAGCGTTTCATTCAAAATAGTCAACAGGGTCGCAAGAAGCGTGTGGAAAAACCAAGGCGCAAAATAACTGCCCATGAACTGAGAAAAGTCAAGCGTGCAGCTGCCAAGATGCCACTTGCCACCAGTTTGGCCATATTTCAGAGCTGCAACATCACTGGAGTGCCCAAAAGCACAAGGTGTGCAATACTCAGAGACATGGCCAAGGTAAGAAAGGCTGAAAGACGACCACCACTGAACAAGACACACAAGCTGAAACATCAAGACTGGGCCAAGAAATATCTCAAGACTGATTTTTCTAAGGTTTTATGGACTGATGAAATGAGAGTGAGTCTTGATGGATGGGCCCGTGGCTGGATTGGTAAAGGGCAGAGAGCTCCAGTCCGACTCAGACGCCAGCAAGGTGGAGGTGGAGTACTGGTTTGGGCTGGTATCATCAAAGTTGAGCTTGTGGGGCCTTTTTGGGTTGAGGATGGAGTCAAGCTCAACTCCCAGTCCTACTGCCAGTTTCTGGAAGACACCTTCTTCAAGCAGTGGTACAGGAAGAAGTCTGCATCCTTCAAGAAAAACATGATTTTCATGCAGGACAATGCTCCATCACACGCGTCCAAGTACTCCACAGCGTGGCTGGCAAGAAAGGGTATAAAAGAAGAAAATCTAATGACATGGCCTCCTTGTTCACCTGATCTGAACCCCATTGAGAACCTGTGGTCCATCATCAAATGTGAGATTTACAAGGAGGGAAAACAGTACACCTCTCTGAACAGTGTCTGGGAGGCTGTGGTTGCTGCTGCACGCAATGTTGATGGTGAACAGATCAAAACACTGACAGAATCCATGGATGGCAGGCTTTTGAGTGTCCTTGCAAAGAAAGGTGGCTATATTGGTCACTGATTTGTTTTTGTTTTGTTTTTGAATGTCAGAAATGTATATTTGTGAATGTTGAGATGTTATATTGGTTTCACTGGTAAAAATAAATAATTGAAATGGGTATATATTTGTTTTTTGTTAAGTTGCCTAATAATTATGCACAGTAATAGTCACCTGCACACACAGATATCCCCCTAAAATAGCTATAACTAAAAACAAACTAAAAACTACTTCCAAAACTATTCAGCTTTGATATTAATGAGTTTTTTGGGTTCATTGAGAACATGGTTGTTGTTCAATAATAAAATTAATCCTCAAAAATACAACTTGCCTAATAATTCTGCACTCCCTGTATGTCTAATAATTTTTATGAAGTCTAACTTCCCTTGGCTCATTTGAACAAGCGCCACTCTATACCTTTTTCAATTTGTATATTTGTTATATATATTGGACCGTGTGTAAGAGAATCCCTTTAGAGTGTGCTAAAGGGCATTTGCCTATGAAAGTCTAGGGATTTTTCCGTACTCTTATCTTAATCATTCTCTCACAAATATGTTAGATATCGTAGACATAAATACTTTTTTACTTTATTCCAAGATGGATATTTTTTATGTTAGAAACCATATTTTGAGAGCATGGACCTACATCCTACCTCTGTATCAGATGTCAACTTTGATTTATCAGACAACATGGGTAATTTAGAGGAAAACCTAATAAAGGAACTAAAATATAAAGCTGAGCTAACTTTCATACAAAAATACATATATAGGGAAGTGGTCCCTAATCTTATGAAAGTGATTGTAAAAGCTAGGACAAGATCATTAAATTCTGTAGAGAAAATAATAGATGAATACAAAGAGAAACTAACCAATATAACAGAAGACACACAGTTTAAAGATAGATAAAAGTGTGTCATCAATAATATTACTGCTATTAAAAAAGAAGTAATTGAGGGCAAATGGAAAAAATTCAATAGAGATGAACAAGATTATTCCAATAATGATAATTCAGGTTTAGGAGAGCCAATGAGGAAGGTAGGAGGTAATAATGAGGAACAAAAAAATGCTAAATAAGAGAAATAACACAAAAATAAAATTCTTTAAAAAGGAAAATAATAAAAATATAAATAGAGAAAAAGAGGATATACATCATATATTAGAATGGAGAAATAGAGATAATTCTTGAAACCCACACTGGAAAAGGGAGACAGCTAAAGGGTACCATTAACACCTATAGGATAACCCACCCTTATAGCAACAGATGGGATGATAGGAAATTCTCACAATATGTCGAAACAAACTCTAATTTAAATGATATATATACAGAGATAACAGAAAAAAAAGAATATTACAATACACCATCTATACTATAATTGCGTTTTTAATGTCCGTCGCCGTTGGCAGTTGCGCTTGCATCCTCAATGGAATGTTGGCAGTGCAAGGATAAAATAATTCACCTGGATGCAGCGAAGTTGCATCCAGGTGAATTCCGAAAATGGCAGGGTGTTGAAAGAATCCACCTTTGGTGGATTCTTTCACCACTCTGCCATTTTTATTCTTTCACCACTCTGCCATTTTCGGAATTCACCGGGATGCAGCGAAGGCAAATGGAGCATTACAAAAGCAACACCTAATCACCCACATTAAAGTATTTTTTTTAAAAACTAACCGCCCGCATCAAGTATTAAAAAAAAAAACACTGCCCGCACGAAATATAACAAAACAAAAAATCCTACACAAAGTATTAACTCCTAAACTGCAAAACCCCCACATCGCAATAAATCTATTTACCCTATTAACCCCTAAACCGCAAAACCCCCACATCGCAATAAACCTATTTACCCTATTAACCCCTAAACTGCAAAACCCCCACATCGCAATAAACCTATTTACCCTATTAACCCATAAAGCCGCAAAACCTCTACATCGCAATAAACCTATTTAACTTATTAACCCCTAAACCGCAAAATCCCTACATCGCAATAAACCTATTTACCCTATTAACCCCTAAACCGCAAAACCTAATACCCCCTAACGTAACAACCCCTAACCTAACACCCTATTAAATAAACTCAAATTACCTAAACTAATATATTCTAAAGTTACAAAAAATAAAAAAATAAAAATTTTTACAAAAAATAAAAAAGGCTAAGATTACAGAAAATAAAAAAATAAAATTACCAAATTTAATAAAATTAAACCTAATCCCTATGAAAATAAAAAAGACCCCCCCAAAATAAAAACACCCCTACTCTAAGAATAAACTACCAGTAGCCCTTAAAAGGGCTTTTTGCAGGGCATTGCCCCAAGATAATCAGCTCTTTTTCAAGAAAATACACAAAGCTCCCCCTAACAGTAAACCCCCCCACCCACCAAACCCCCTCAAATAAAATAACCTAACACTAAAAAACCTAAACTACCCATTGCCCTGAAAAGGGCATTTGTTTGGGCATTGCCCTTAAAAGGGTATTTAGCTCTTTTTCTGCCCATCCCTAATTTAAATAAACAAATCCCCCCAAAAAACCTTAAAAAATCCTAAGTCTAACACCCAGGTTGGTACTCACGGTTCCTAAAGTCTGGCGGAGAAGGTCCTGTTCCAGGCGGTAAAGTCTTTTTCCAGGAACATCCTGCTGGGAGCGGAGCTCAAGACAGCGGAGCTGAAAACCGGCGACTCTGGAACTGAAGACTGGCGACCGCGGCGCCATGGAGCGTGGAGGATCCTCTTTGTACGATCTCCACCGTACACTGAATAGTGAATTCAATCAATAGGATGAAAGCTACTCAAATCCTATTGGCTTTTTAAATTAGCCAATAGGATGAGAGCAAGTGAAATTTTATTGGCTATTCAAATCAGCCAATAGAATTTCACTTGCTCTCTTGCTATTGGCTAATTTAAATAGCCAATAGGATTTGAGTAGCTTTCATCCTATTGGCTGATTTGAATTAGAAGAATCAAATCAGCCAATAGGAATTCAAGGGATGCCATCTTTAATCACATACCTTGAATTCACTATTCAGTGTACGGCGGAGATCATACAAAGAGGATCCTCCACGCTCCATTGCTCTGCGGTTGCCGGTCTTCAGTTCCAGGGTCGCCGGTCTTCAGCTCCGCGGTCTTCAGTCTTCAGCTCCGCTCCGCACAGGATGTTCCTGGAAGAAGGAGAGGTTGCGCTTTGATGAAGACTTCACCACCTGGAACAGGACCTTCTCCGCCGAACTTCAGGAACCGTGAGTACCAACCTGGGGGATAGATTTAGGATTTTTTAAGGGTTTTTTGGGGGGATTTGTTTTATTTAGATTAGGGATGGGCAGAAAAAGAGCTAAATGCCCTTTTTAGGGCAATGCCCAAACAAATGCCCTTTCAGGGCAATGGGTAGTTTAGGTTTTTTAGTGTTAGGTTATTTTATTTGGGGGGGTTTGCTGAGTGGGGGGGTTAACTGTTAGGGGGGCTTTGTGTATTTTCTTGAAAATGGCTGATTATCTTGGGTCAATGCCCTGCAAAAAGCCCTTTTAAGGGCTACTGGTAGTTTATTCTTAGAGTAGGGTGGTTTTTATTTTCAGGGGTCTTTTTTATTTTCATAGGGATCAGGTTTAATTTTGATAAATTTGGTAATTTGATTTTTTTATTTTCTGTAATGTTAGCTTTTTTATTTTTTGTAAACTTTTTTTTGTAACTTTTGAATGTATTAGTTTAGGTAATATGGGTTTATTTAATGGGGTGTTAGGTTAGGGGTTGTTAGGTTAGGGGGGTGTTAGGTTAGTGGGTGTAAGGTTAGTGTACTGTACTTAGTTATTTAAATAGTTATTTGCATTGTGGATTTTGGCGGTTTAAAGGGTTAATACGTTAAATAGGTTTATTGCGATGTAGGGGTTTTGCGGTTTAGGGGTTAATAGGGTAAATAGGTTTATTGCCGATGTAGGGGTTTTGCGGTTTAGGTGTTATGTATATAAAGAAATATACTTAAAGTAGATATAATTTAAAGAGAAGAAACTTTGTGTTTAAGACAGTGGTTTGTCTAATTAGAGTGTGGCTATATCTGTAGTTTATTATATAGAAAATATTTTTGATATATTTAACATAGTAGTCCATTAAAATTATGGTATTGCTACAACTGTAGCTTAAATTTTTATATAAAAGAAGAGTTATAAAATACGTTGTTTCTACATCTGTACTTTAAAAAATAATTAGTCTGCCCTGGGCAGGCTTATCGACTAGTATAAAATAAATAGAAACACCCAACAGACACCAAGTAGAAACTGGCATAAATCACAAACTAGTCATTGAAATCACTCAGAAGATATCACATTAACAAATAGATACATAGCGCTAAAAGACACTAGAGAGAATATCAATTCTAATCCATATTTCTTAGGGAAGAGTTCAAAAAGAGTAGATACGTCATGGAAAGAACAAATAGAACACCCAAAGAAAATCATGACAAAGAAAAGGCAAAAGAAGGTTAAAGGAAAGAGAGGAAGGGGGAGAAAGACAAGGAAACAAGAAAATTAGTTAAAAAACTCAGTAAGAAATACAGGAGGGATATTTAATTTAAGTAAGGTTGAAATAAATAAAGAACAAGAAAATATTTTAAGCAAGGAGTTATCATTCACACCCACTTGCAGGCTAAATAAATTTGAGATGATGATTTATGTTATTCAATTTGTCAGGAACCTCACTTTAAAATGACACTATATGAAAAATCTTATAGAACGACCCCTAAATATCTCTCAACAAAAGGTGATTTTTATAATCACACCGATCTGAAACCAAAATCTCCCCTCACAAGATAAAGGCGCATACTTAGGCCTATTTGAAAAATTCAGTTAAAGAGGATTTACATAAATGTACACTCAAAAAAATGCCATCATTCAATTTAACAAAAAAAGAAAAACTAACATTTTTTCACTTTAAGAGCAATACAATTGTGGAACTCATTATCAAAGGAGGAAGTGAATGCCAATACCAAAGATACATTTAAAAATAGTTTGGATACATTTCTGGCTAGAAACAAAATTCATGGATATGATTCTTGTATTAAATGGGTCTCCTTTTAGTGGGATTAATTTAAGTTTAACTGGACCTTTTTTTTTAAGTATATTATATTTGTACTGTAGGTTGAACTTGATGGACTTCAGTCTTTTTTCAACCTCATCTACTATGTTACTATGTTACTATGTAACATTAAAAGAATTGAAAAATAACCCTGACATAATAATAAAAATAGTCATATTATAATGATAATTGTCTAGATTACGAGTTTTGCGTTATGAGTGAAAAAGTAGCATTAAGGCTCTTTTTCACTACCGCTGGTATTATGAGTCTTGCAGGTTTAGCTGCACTGCACACTTTTTTGGCCACAACGTAACTACCGCAGCTTTCCAAAAGTTCTTTTTAAATGGGACTTCCTTTGCTCCGGTATTACGAGTTTGCCTGGGAGGCCAAAAAGTGAGTGGTACAGCCTATACCGTCAAGATCCATACTGTAAACTGAAAGTCAGTAGTTATGGGTTTTATGCTACAACGCCGTAATATAAAACTCATAACTAAAGTGCTAAAAAGTACACTAACACCCATAAACTACCTGTTAACCCCAAAACTGAGGCCCTCCCACATCGCAAACACTAAAATTAAATTATTAACCCCTAATCTGCCGCTCCGGACATCCCCGCCACTATAATAAATATATTAACCTCTAATCTGCCGCCTCCAACACCGCCAACACCTACATTATACTTATTAACCCCTAATCTGCCACCCCAAATCTCGCCGCCACCTACATTACACTTATTAACCCCTAATCTGCTGACCAATGTCGACGCCACCAACATTACACTTATTAACCCCTAATCTGCCGTCCCTAACATCGCCACCACCTACCTACACTTATTAACCCCTAATATGCCGCCCCCAATATCACCACCACCTACATTACACTTATTAACCCCTAATCTGCCGCCCCTAACATCGCTGCCACCTACCTATATTTATTAACCCCTAATTTTCCGCCCCCAACGTCGCCGCCACTATACTAAAGTTATTAACCTCTAACCCTAAGTCTAACCCTAGCCCTAACACCCACTAACTTTAATGTAATTAAAATAAATCTAAATAAAACCTACTATTAATAACTAAATAATTACTATATAAAGCTAAATACTTACCTATAAAATAAGCCCTAAGCTAGCTACAATATAACTATTAGTTACATTGTATCTATCTTAGGGTTTATTTTTATTTCACAGCTAAATCTGTATTTATTTTAACTAGGTAGACTAGTTAGTAAATAGTTATTACTATTTACTAGCTACCTAGCTAAAATAAATACAAATTTACCTGTAAAATAAAACCTAACTTGAGTTACACTGACACCTAACCTTACACTACAATAAAATCAATTACATTGATTAAATACAATTAACTAAATTACAAAAACAAACACAAAATTAAAAAAGAAATTATCAAATATTTAAAAACTAATCACATCTAATCGAATAGCCCTCTCAAAATAAAAAAGCCCCCAAAATAAAAAAACCCTAGCCAAAACTAAACTGCCAATAGCACTTAAAAGGGCCTTTTGCGGGGCATTACCCCAAAAAATTCAGCTCTTTTACCTGTAAAAAAATACAAGCAACGCCCAAAAGTAAAACCCATCACTCACACAACCAAACCCCCCAAATAAAATCCTATCTAAAAACCTAAGCTCCCCATTGCCCTGAAAAGGGCATTTGTATGGGCATTGCCCTTAAAAGGGCATTTGCTCTTTTTCCACCCAAACCCTAAGATAAAAATAAAACCCACCCAATAAACCCTTAAAAAAAACTAACACTAAACCATGAAGATCCACTTACAGTTTTTGAAGACCCGACAACCATCCTTAATGAAGAGGCAGAAGTCCTCAGCGAAGCCGGCAGAACTCTTCATCCAAGCGGGCAGAAGTCTTCATCCAAGCGGGCCGAAGTCTTCATCCGAGCCGGCAGAAGTCTTAATCCAGACGGCATCTTCTATCTTCATTCATCTGGCGGCTCCATCTTCAAGACATCCGGCGCAGAGCATCCTCTTCTGACGAAGGCTCTTTTCGAATGAAGGTTCCTTTAAGTGATGTCATCCAAGATGACATCCCTTGAATGCCGATTAGCTGATTGGAACAGCTAATAGAATGCAGGCTCAATCCTATTGGCTAATTGCATCAGCCAATAGGATTTTTTCACCTTTAATTCCGATTGGCTGATAGAATTCTATCAGCCAATCGGAATTCAAGGGACGCCATCTTGGATGACATCACTTAAAGGAACCTTCATTTGAGAAGAGCTGTCGTCAGAAGAGGATGCTCCATGCCGAATGTCTTGAAGATGGAGCCAATCCGCGCCGGATGGATGAAGATAGAAGATGCCGCCTGGATGAAGACTTCTGCCGGCTTGGATGAAGACTTCAGCCCGATTGGATGAAGACTTCTGCCGGCTTCGCTGAGGACTTCTGCCGCTTCGTTGAGGATGGATGTCGGGTCTTCAAAAAGTGTAAGTGGGTCTTCATGGGTTAGTGCTTTTTTAAGGGTTTATTGGGTGGGTTTTATTTTTAGCTTGGGTTTGGGCGGAAAAAGAGCTAAATGCCCTTTTAAGGGTAATGCCCATACAAATGCCCTTTTCAGGGCACTGGGGAGCTTAGGTTTTTTAGTTCGGATTTTATTTGGGGGGTTTGGTTGTGTGGGTGGTGGGTTTTACTGTTAGAGGGTTATTTGTATTTTTTTTTACAGATAAAAGAGCTGATTTCTTTGGGGCAATGCCCCGCAAAAGGCCCTTTTAAGGGCTATTGGTAGTTTAGTTTAGGCTAGGGTTTTTTTTTTTTTTTTTGGGGGGGTTATTTTGATAGGGCTATTAGATTTGGTGTAATTTAAATATTTGATCGTTTCTTTTTTATTTTGTGTAATTTAGTGTTTGTATTAATAGTAGGTTTTATTTAGATTTATTTTAAATACATTAAAGTTAGTGGGTGTTAAAGTTAGGGTTAGACTTAGGGTTAGGGGTTAATAACTTTAGTATAGTTGCGGCGACGTGGGGGCGGAAGATTAGGGGTTAATAAATGTAGTAGGTGGCGGCAATATTAGGGGCGGCATATTAGGGGTTAATAAGTGTAATGTAGGTGGCGGCGACATTGGGGCCGGCAGATTAGGGGTTAATAAGTGTAATGTAGGTGGCAGTGAGGTCGGGGGCGGAAGATTAGAGGTTAATAAGTGTAATGTAGATGGCGGCGACATTGGGGGAGGCAGATTAGGGGTTAATAAGTGTAGGTGGGTGGCGGTGGTGACATTGGGGGCGGCAGATTAAGGGTTAATAAGTATAATGTATTTGGTGGCGGTGTCGGGGTGGCAGATTAAGGGTTAATAAGTGTAATGTTGGTGGCGGCGGCAGATTAGGGGTGTTTAGACTCAGGGTTTATGTTAGGTGTTAGGCTTTTTTTAGCCGGCTCTCCCCATTTATGTCTATTGGGAAATAGTGTACAAGCACGTAAAACCAGCTCAAAGCAGTGCTGGTAATGGAGTGCGGTATGGAGCTTAATTTGGCTCTATGCTCACATATTGCCTGCTAACGCTGGGTTGTTGCAAACCTGTAATAGCAGAGCTATAGGGAGGTGAGCAGTGACAATAACTTGCAAGTTAGTACTGAGCCGCTCATAACGCAAAACTCGTAATCTAGCCATATGTTAATTAAGCTTATCGCCTATTAATTGAGGCCTACACATACAAAAAATTGAGAACAAACCCTATAAAAAAACAAATAGTGAACCTGGATAAATTACTTATATTTGCAAGGAAAGAGAAGATAGTGAAAAAGAATTTAAATTTGTAAAAAAATTTCACCCATAAACACCAATTTTCTACTATTTCCCAAAAATTCACAAAACACTTACAATAATAATATTGGGTATAAACTCATTTACATCAAATTTGTCACAATACGTAGATAATTTTCTGCAGAAATGTGTATTATCATTACCCTCACAAATAAGGGATTCAACTCACTTTTTAAATTTTCTAATGATGAGGAGGAACGCTAAGACATCGACTCTAGTGGAAGTTCTCCATGGATTTGACCTCTAGGGATACCCACCATAGAGGGACATATACTCACCACAAGTCCGGTAAGGCTATATAACCTTATATTACGGAGGGCACTTAATTGTGTGAGGCAGAAAGTTTGCTACTATGGATTACAATTGCTAAAATCACCAATCGTTGTATTGCCACCAAAGCCACACTGCTACAGCATTTATATAATCTTTTAAATATACCAGGACTGAGTTGATAAGGACATATTCATTACAGATTACAGATAAGTTGTGGCCACAACTATATGGATGTTTGTGATATACTGTGATATGTTTGTGATGCACTGTGATTACTTTTTATTAAAATAATTAATGCATTTACATATATGTATAATAACTTTTATGAAGTCTAACTTCCAAAGACTCATTTGAACGAGCGCCATTCTATAGCTTTTTCAATTTTTATATTT
Source organism: Bombina bombina (assembly GCF_027579735.1). Taxonomy (NCBI): domain Eukaryota; kingdom Metazoa; phylum Chordata; class Amphibia; order Anura; family Bombinatoridae; genus Bombina; species Bombina bombina. The sequence continues at coordinate 166,429,740 of NC_069504.1, read as the reverse complement.
GTTATATATTGGACTGTGTGTGAGAGAATCACAATCCCTTTAGAGGGTACTAAAGGGGGATTTGCCAATGAAACTCTAGGGATATTTCTTTATTTTTATCATTGCTATCTGAAATGGTGTTCCTTCGGCTGCTATTTGACTAAGTAATGTATCCCTTTAAACATTTGTCTGTTATCAGCACTGGATCTCAGACATAAAATCTGACAGGGAAGGGCTTAAACCAATTATGACATAACATTAGCATATGCCTGGCCTTTAAGGAGTGGATTTGGACTTTGTTATTAGTTAATAAGACATGTACTTCCTTTTGAAAGTAACAAAACGTATGTATTGAGAGAAAAGACAACAGTATTGCAACAAATGTAAACATACATTGGAAATGGAAAGTTTAAAACATAAAAGTTATTAAAAAACAAACAAAAAAAAAGTTTTTGTATTATAGCTAAAGTCAAGGTCAGTAGTCTAAATCAGGGCACCTTTTAGTGACTCTGACTCCCAGTGCAAAATTTTAAAATCTGCCACCCCTAAATTCAAATATCGAACTTTTCTTCTCTCATTCTGAAGCACCCATAGAGACACCCACAGACACAGCACATCCACACATTTTAGGATTGTTATAATGCCGGCAGCTGTTGAATTAAAGTGAAATGGTTATGGGGTTAATATCTTTTTTTGAACTGCAATTCATAGAGTACTATCCCCTTTTATATATTTCCTTTTAACATAGATACCTACTCAACAACTCAATAAAGGTGATAGGCATGCTTTAAGTTTTAAGTGCGTCTGGTACCCGGACAGTTGCCGTGTTCGCCCCACCTAAAAACTACCCTGGTCTTTATAAAGAAATAATGCAAAATGAAAAACATGCTAGGCATCCTATTAAGTTCTAGAACAAGGTACATTACTATGTTTGTACTTTTGCACAAATCCATTGAACTAGTTATACTAGGTCTAAACAAAAACAAAATTGCCATAAACATTAAGGGCTAGATTACTAGTGGAGCACAAAATATTGCTTTTGCAAGGGCGATATTTGCACTCTTCTTAGAAATACCATTGCACGCAAATATTTGCTGGTATAACAAGTTAGATGCAATGTGAATGCGACCTGGTGTTCGCATTGCACAGAAGCATTGCACTCACGAAAGCACTCTTCAATAGGCTCCAATGGAAGCATCGAACGTAGCACAGCGAAGGGGGTATACATATATATATGTATACATATATATATTTATATTTATATGTGCATATACATATATATTTATAGAGAACACACAGTTTCCCTTAGACTGCTATGTAAAGGCATCCCACACCTGCCAACTTTAACCCCTTGTGACAGACCCTTCGGTCAGGACTGAAAGTGTTAACTTTATTTTCTAACCACAAGTGGCTGGCTCCAGCTACAATCTAATTAATGCTTAGCATTCTATTGTTTGATCACCCCCAGAGAGAAACGCCTAAGTGATAAGGAGAGTCAAGAGTGTCCTGTGGTTGAAGTGTTTAAGTAATATAATCCTATTGTATCATGTCAAGGGCGCTTCTCCCTTTTATCTAATGTACAACATTCTTTCAACCCCCATCTGAGGGGGGGGTCAAAAACCTGTATAAATCTGTGTGCTGCCTTCAAATAAAGTTGTTATCCTGTTTTAAACCTGAAATGTGGAGCTTGGTCTCATGTTTGCAGGGAAACTGATCAAGGTTGTGAAGTGCTGATTCTGTATGCAGGACATTGTTCATCTGGTATTAACCCTTGGTATACAGTTGGTACCGTAACATTGGTGGCAAGCGACGGGAGAATCCTTATCGCCCAAAGGAGCAACTACGGATCCAGACCGAATGGGAACACCGTATGAAAGGCTAAAAAGAGCTACCCTTAAAGACCTGCTAGAGCAACGGGGCCAACAAACCAGTAACCTCAGGAAGAGGGAGATTATTGCAAGACTGTCCGAGATGGACGGAGTATCAGGGCACGAAGGAACCAATGAGCCCAGCATGTCAGACAGAACCCCCGAAGAAGCAAGCTTTGACCGGGCGGTCAAAATAAGACTGGCACACTATGGCCCCAACCCATCTGCGGAAATTATCGACCGGGTCATAGCAGCTGTGGAGGCCAACCTACTTCGCCAAAGCGGCGCTGCAGCAGTCCAAGTCACCGCAACCCCAGTGGAAAAGAGAAAAGTGCATTTTACCGCTTTTAAAAACTTTCTGGAAACAGAAGGAGAGATTGATGGGTACCTTGCGGATTTTGAGAGACAATGTGCACTACACCAGGTACCCGCAGAGGACTGGGTCACGATATTATCCGGAAAATTATCCGGCCGGGCCAGTGAGGCTTTTCGGGCCATTCCAGATGAGGAAGTTGGGGATTATAATACTGTGAAAGAGGCTCTGCTCTCCAGGTATGCGGTTACACCGGAGGCATACCGGAGGCGGTTCAGAGACACTGTTAAATTGGCTGGCGATTCCTACGTTGAGTGGGCATGTAAGGTGCACCGCACAGCATCGCACTGGATGGCGGGGTGCCAAGCCGTGTCTGGGGAAGAGGTGCTGCAGCTATTCCTGTTGGAACATTGCTTTGACAAGTTATCAGCAGGAGTTAGGGAGTGGGTTCGGGACCGTAAACCCTCCACCCTGCATGAAGCTGCTCGCTTGGCAGATGAGTATACGGATGCCCGCAAACTGGACACTGCTACCACTAAGCCCCCTGCTAAAGTGGAGTACAGCCCCCCGGCCACCCCAGCAGCTGCCATTTACCAACCCCCGGTGCACCGCTATGCCACACAGCCTCCAGTCACGAACTACCCTCAGACAGCCCGGTTCACCTCACGGGATTACTCCCAGCCTATCCGGTGCTTTGGATGTAAGCAAATCGGACACAAAAGGTCGGAGTGTCCCCTCAACACGGCCAACCAAGCACAGTCCTGGAGGAGACCCGCCGCCGGAATCCCACGTAACCCTCAGCCCGCTGCCCACTGCGTAGAGGATCAAGAGTGTTGGGGCATCCTACATGAAGCAGACCCCGTACAAGCTGTCCATCGGGATAACCGGCAACAGCACCGGCAACTGGTTAAAGTAAATGGGAAGGAGGTCAGTGGTCTACGGGATACTGGTGCTACCATGACCTTGCTCCAAAAGAACTTGGTGTCCGAGAACCAGCACACTGGAGACACTGTGGCTGTGAGGGTGGCAGGGGGCACTGTGTTCCGCCTACCTGTTGCCCGGGTACATTTGGATTGGGGAGTGGGCGCTAGACATGTGAATGTGGGGGTCATGAGGGATTTACCAGCTGATGTTCTCCTTGGAAATGACTTGGCCCCCCTTGTTTCGGCCTACGCTCCCATGGGTCCCGTTGATGTTAACCCGGTGACTACCCGTGCCCAGGCCCGTGCCACCGAGACCGACCCACCTGCTGCTGAGACCCAGGTAAGACTCTCTTCCCCGACTTATACCCTAGACCAGACCCCCTTGATTTGGGATACCCCAGAGACGTACGGGAGGGAAACCCGGGAGGATCCGACCCTTCAGAAGTACAGGGCTAGGGCAGACACTGGAGAAGAGGGAGTAGATGGGGAACGTTATGAGTGGATGGGGGATAGGCTATATAGAATCCCCAAACCTGCCCAGAAAAGTACTGCCCTTCCGCCAAATCGGCAGCTGGTAGTGCCTGCAAAATACCGGCAAGAGATTCTGCGGATTGGGCACGATGTACCGTTAGCTGGACATCTAGGGTCCCGCCGCACCGCTCATAGGATCACCCAGAATTTCTTCTGGCCCAATTTTAACCGAGATGTGCGGGTATATTGTAGTACTTGTGACACCTGTCAACGGGTGGGTAAGCGGGGGGACCACCCCAAAGCTAGGCTTATGTCTATGCCTGTCATTGGGGAACCCTTTTCCCGCATAGCCGTTGACATTGTGGGTCCCCTTGCCAGTGCTAGTCCATCAGGTAAGAAGTATATTCTCACTGTGGTGGACTATGCCACTCGTTACCCAGAGGCAGTAGCACTGTCGAATATAGAGGCAGAGACAGTCGCTGATGCCCTAGTTAAGGTTTTTACTAGGGTCGGGTTCCCTAAGGAGATTCTCTCTGATCAGGGGACCCAGTTTACCGCGGTGCTCACCCAGCAGCTGTGGAAGGTGTGCGGCATTAAACCGTTGCTCAGTTCGCCTTATCACCCCCAGACTAACGGTCTCTGCGAGCGCTTTAATGGCACCCTCAAGCAGATGCTGAGGACCTTCACGGACACTTGCAGAGACTGGGAACGATTCCTGCCTCATCTGCTATTTGCGTACAGGGAGGTGCCCCAGGAGTCCACTGGGTTCTCTCCCTTTGAGTTACTCTATGGGAGAAGAGTCCGCGGCCCTCTGGACCTCATTAGAGGACACTGGGAGGGAGAGATAGAGCAGGAGGGAACCCCCATCGTGCCATATGTTCTGGAACTCCGGGACCGCATGGAGAAACTGTCTCTGATGGTAAGAGGGAATCTCCAGGTGGCCCAGGAAAGACAGAAGGGGTGGTACGATCAAGGTGCCCGGCAGCGGGTCTTCCAGGTTGGACAGAAGGTTTTGGTGCTCAAGCCTGTGAAGGCCAACAAGATGCAAGCATCTTGGCAGGGCCCGTATAAAGTGTTATCCCGGGTGTGTGATACTACCTATGTTATAGCCAGCTGTGCAGATGAGAGGATCCAGCGATCCTTTCATGTGAACATGCTGAAGGAGTATCAGGAGAGGCCAGAGGACGTAGCCGCAGTATGTGCCCCTGCTGCAGATGACCCAGAGAACTTACCCCTACCCGACTTATTAGAGAAGGACCCCCAGACTGACCTCACTAGTCTTGTGCAGCTAGGGGACCGGTTGAACCCTACCGAGAGGGTACAGGCAAGACAGCTCCTGTGGGAGAAGCAGGCGACGTTCTCCCAAGAGCCCGGCTACACTACCCTAGCTGTACATAAAGTAGAGACTCCCGGACAGAATCCCCTGCGACAGCCTCCCTACCGTATACCCGAAGCAGTCCGAGAAGGAATGCGGAAGGAGATACAGGAGATGGCCCGGCTGGGAGTGATCGAGCCCTCCGATAGTCCTTGGGCTTCCCCTGTAGTCCTGGTACCTAAGAAGGATGGAACCACCCGGTTCTGTGTGGACTACAGGCGGCTCAACGAGAGGACCACCACTGACGCCTACCCGATGCCCCGGGTAGACGAATTACTAGACCGTATTGCTAGGGGGCGCTATCTGACAACCATAGACCTGTGTAAAGGCTATTGGCAGATTCCCCTGGCCGAGGATGCTATCCCCAAGTCGGCCTTCGTCACCCCATTCGGCCTGTACCAGTTTAAGGTCATGCCCTTTGGGATGAAGAATGCTCCGGCTACCTTCCAGCGTATGGTGGATAGACTCCTTGATGGCTTCCAGGAATTTGCTTGTGCATACCTGGACGACATTGCGGTTTACAGTGGGTCCTGGGAAGAACACCTTACCCATGTAGGGCTGGTACTGGACAAGATTCGGGCCGCTGGCCTGACCTTGAAACCGGACAAGTGCCATCTAGGTATGGCTGAAGTACAGTACTTGGGGCACCGAGTGGGGTGTGGGAGCCAGAGACCGGAGCCAGCCAAGGTAGAGGCTGTGGCTAACTGGCCCACACCTATCACTAAGACCCAAGTACTAGCCTTCCTGGGGACGGCCGGGTATTACCGACGTTTTGTCCCCGACTACAGTACTATCGCCAAGCCCCTGACTGACCTGACTAAAAAGAACCTCCCCAAACAGGTCCTGTGGTCTCCAGCTTGTGAAGCCGCGTTTCAGGCACTGAAGCAGGCCCTTGTGAATGCCCCTGTCTTGGCTGCCCCAGTTCCCAACAAACGTTTTCTCATTCATACAGATGCTTCCATGTATGGACTGGGGGCTGTACTGAGTCAAGTCGGGGAGGATGGAGGAGAGCATCCTGTCGCATACCTAAGCAGAAAGTTATTACCTCGGGAAGTAAGCTATGCGGCAGTGGAGAAAGAATGTTTAGCCCTGGTCTGGGCACTGAAAAAGTTGAACCCTTATCTATATGGACAGGAATTTTCCCTCATAACGGACCACAATCCCTTAGTCTGGCTCAACCGGGTCTCAGGAGACAATGGTAGATTGCTGAGGTGGAGTTTAGCCCTCCAGCCCTATAACTTCACCATCAGCTACCGGCCCGGTAAGCTAAACGGGAATGCTGATGGATTGTCCCGGCAAACTGATATGCCTACCACCACCCAGTCCGGTCATCCCCAAGTTGACCCGCCAAAGGGTCAAGCCGGGTCTGCCGGAGTGTTCCACAAGGGGGGAGCTATGTGACAGACCCTTCGGTCAGGACTGAAAGTGTTAACTTTATTTTCTAACCACAAGTGGCTGGCTCCAGCTACAATCTAATTAATGCTTAGCATTCTATTGTTTGATCACCCCCAGAGAGAAACGCCTAAGTGATAAGGAGAGTCAAGAGTGTCCTGTGGTTGAAGTGTTTAAGTAATATAATCCTATTGTATCATGTCAAGGGCGCTTCTCCCTTTTATCTAATGTACAACATTCTTTCAACCCCCATCTGAGGGGGGGGTCAAAAACCTGTATAAATCTGTGTGCTGCCTTCAAATAAAGTTGTTATCCTGTTTTAAACCTGAAATGTGGAGCTTGGTCTCATGTTTGCAGGGAAACTGATCAAGGTTGTGAAGTGCTGATTCTGTATGCAGGACATTGTTCATCTGGTATTAACCCTTGGTATACAGTTGGTACCGTAACACCCCTCATAACTGCTTCTTGCAGTTATTTTATCAAAAAATAAAAATGCAATTTTTCATTTAATCAACTACACTACACTTTATTTTGGGGCACTTGGGGAACATTTTGAAAATTAAAGTGAATGTAAATTTTGATGCTAAAGTGCTCGGTTTTTAAAAATGTGATTAAAAACCGGGGCACTTTAATTCATCAAAATTTACATTTCACTTGTGTTGTGAAAAAATACTTATATTTTAATCTTGACAGCCGCTGTCAAGTTTAAAAGTATTTTTTCACAACAGGAGTGAAATGTAAAGTTAATAATATTACTATTATTAACTAAATTATTCCTATTTAAAACTAAATACCTATAAAATAAACCCTAAAATAGCTACAATATAATTAATAATTACATTGTAGCTATTTTAGGATTTATTTTTATTTTACAGGCAACTGTATATTTATTTTAACTAGGTACAATAGCTATTAAATAGTTAATAACTATTTAATAGCTACCTAGTTAAAATAATTACAAAATTACCTGTAAAATAAATCCTAACCTCCCGGACCCCGCCGCCACCTACATTAAATTTATTAACCCTAATCTGACCCCCTACACCACCGCCGCCTACATTAAATATATTAACCCCTAATCTCCCGTCCCCAACTTCGCCGCCACTATATTAAATGTATTAACCCCTAAACCTAAGTCTAACCCTATCACCCCCCTAACTTAAATAAATCTAAATAATATTACTATTATTAACTAAATTATTACTATTTAAAACTAAATACTTACCTATAAAATAAACTCTTACATAGCTACAATATAATTAATAATTACATTGAAGCTATTTTAGGATTTGTAACTTAGGTTAGGATTTATTTTACAGGCAACTTTGTATTTATTTTAACTAGGTACAATAGCAATTAAATAGTTAATGACTATTTAATAGCTACCTAGTTAAAATAATTACAAAATTACCTATAAAATAAATTCTAACCTAAGTTACAAATACACCTAACACTACACTATCAATAAATAAATTAAATTAATTAACTACAATTAGCTAAAATAAAATACAATTAAATAAACTATAGTACAAAAAACAAACAAACACTAAATTACAGAAAAAAAATACAAGAAGTTTAAACTAATTACACTTAATCTAAGCCCCCTAATAAAATAAAAAAAGCCCCCCAAAATAATAAAATGCCCTACCCTATACTAAATTACAAATAGCCCTTAAAGGGGCTTTTTGCAGGGCATTGCCCCAAAGTAATCAGCTCTTTTACCTGTAAAAAAAAGGACAATTCCCCCCCTAACATTACAACCCACCACCCACACACCCCTTCTCTAAAACCCACCCAATCCCCCTTAATAAAACCTAACACTACCCCATTGAAGATCACTTACCTTGAGCTGTCTTCACCCAGCCGGGCACCAGTGGTCATCCGATCCGGGCAGGTCTTCATCCGATGGGGCAGAAGAGGACATCCGGACCGGCAGAAGTCTTCATCCTATCCGGGCAGAAGAGGACATCCAGACCGGCAGAAGGCTTCATCCAAGCAGTATCTTCTATCTTCTTCCATCCGACGAGGAGCGACTCCATCTTGAAGACATCCGGCGCGGAGCATCCTGCCAGCACGACAGATGAATGACGGTTCCTTTAAATGACGTCATCCAAGATGGCATCCCTCGAATTCTGATTGGCTGATAGGATTCTATCAGCCAATCGGAATTAAGGTAGGAAAAATCCGATTGGTTGATTTAATCAGCCAATCGGATTGAAATTCAATCCGATTGGCTGATTGGATCAGCCAATAGAAATGACCTCGCATACTATTGGCTGATCCAATCAGTCAATCGGATTGAACTTCAATCCGATTGACTGATTAAATCAACCAATCGGATTTTTCCTACCTTAATTCCGATTGGCTGATAGAATCCTATCAGCCAATCAGAATTCGAGGGACGCCATCTTGGATGACGTAATTTAAAGGAACCGTCATTTGTCGTTAGTCCGTCGTGCTGGAAGGATGCCCCGCGCCGGATGTCTTCATGATGTAGTCGCTCCTCGTCGGATGGAAGAAGATAGAAGATACCGCTTGGATGAAGCCTTCTTCTGGTCCGGATGTCCTCTTCTGCCTGGATAGGATGAAGACTTCTGCCGGTCTGGATGTCCTCTTCTGCCCCATCGGATGAAGACTTCTGCCCGGATCGGATGACCACTGGTGCCCAGCTGGGTGAAGACGGCTCAAGGTAGGGTGATCTGCAATGGGGTAGTGTTAGGTTTTATTAAGGGGGGATTGGGTGGGTTTTAGAGTAGGGGTGTGTGGGTGGTGGGTTGTAATGTTGGAGGGGGTATTGTCTTTTTTGTACAGGTAAAAGAGCTGATTACTTTGGGGCAATGCCTCACAAAAAGCCCTTTTAAGAGCTATTTGTAATTTAGTATAGGGTAGGGCATTTTATTATTTTGGGGGGCTTTTTTATTTTATTAGGGGGCTTAGATTAGGTGTAATTAGTTTAAACTTCTTGTAATTTTTTTTCTGTAATTTAGTGTTTGTTTTTTTGTACTATAGTTTATTTAATTGTATTTTATTTGAGCTAATTGTAGTTAATTAATTTAATTTATTTATTGATAGTGTAGTGTTAGGTGTATTTGTAACTTAGGTTAGGATTTATTTTACAGGTAATTTTGTAATTATTTTAACTAGGTAGCTATTAAATAGTTATTAACTATTTAATAGCTATTGTACCTAGTTAAAATAAATACAAAGTTGCCTGTAAAATAAATTAAATCCTAAAATAGCTACAATGTAATTATAAATTATATTGTAGCTATGTTAGGGTTTATTTTATAGGTAAGTATTTAGTTTTAAATAGGAATAATGTAGTTAATAATAGTAATATTATTTAGATTTATTTAAATAATAATTAACTTAGGGGGGTGTTAGGGTTAGACTTAGGTTTAGGGGTTAATAGATTTAATATAGTGGCGGCGATGTTGGGGGCGGGAGATTAGGGGTTAATAAAATTAATGTAGGTGGCGGCGGTGTAGGGGGGTCAGATTAGGGGTTAATAAATTTAATGTAGGTGTCGGCGGGGTCTGGGAGCAGTGGTTTAGGGGTTAAACACTTTATTTAGGTGCGGCGGTGTCTGGGAGCGGCATTTTAGGGGTTAATACATATAATGTAGGTGGCGGTGGGCTCCGGGAGCAGCGGTTTAGGGGTTAATAGACTTTATTAGTTAGTGCGGTGGGGGATTGCGGTTCACAGGTAGATAGACATTGCGCATGCGTTAGGTGTTAGGTTTTTTTTTAAGGCATTTTAGGGAGTTACGGGTGCTCCCATACTCAGGGCCAGGCCTGCTACGGCTGAATTTTATGGTGAGGTGAAAATGGAGTAAGATTTCTCCATTTTCGCCATGTAAGGTCTTGCTCTGGATATTGGATACCGACTTATGACGCGGTCCCATGTTAGCCTATGGGAGTAAAAATTGCGGGCAACGGGTGAAATATACGGGCGTAACTTGTATGCTACGCTGTATATGTGATACCAAAACAGCGCAAAAAACGGCGTCGCCGGCTTTTGCGGGCGACACTGCATATCGGATCGGGCCCCTTATCTCACTTGTAATGGCTGGTTATTTATTGTGTACTTGTAAAAGGGCAAATTTTTCAGTTTGCAGGCACCCGATAAATTAACTCTCCACTTGTAATTAATATTTCTCTACAAGGCTAATGTGATTGGTCCCTTAAAAAACAAGTGGAATATATCTTACCGCAGAATTTTTGAATTTCTAAATTCTGATGGGCTTTACTTTCTAAGGACAGACCCCCCTTTTCTAGTTTAGCTTAAAGGGACATTCCAGCCAAAATTGGAATCCACATAGATACATTTCAGTTTTGAATAGAAGCATTTTTGTAATATGCATCTATTAGCACAAATACTTCTAATTCAATCTCTTGCTGTTTCAATAGTGTATTTTAGTATGCACCGTGCACCAGCATTTTAAACTCAGCACTTGCTCAGAGAGCCTAAGATGCCTGTACCATCTGGTAATGACTACATTTTTTAATTGCTGACATGATACAAGCCCCACTGGTGCTCTGAGCAGATGCAGTATTTAAAATGCTGGTGCACTGAGAATATCTAGCTATGCTTCACATGCACGTGCAAAGAAAATTTTTATCACTAAAACAGTGATAACTATTACGAGAAGCATTTTTGCTTAAATATGTATACTGCAAATATGTTTCTATTCAAATATGTAATTAATCTATTTGCATTTAAAGGGACAACTTTCCAATTTATTTCCATTATCAAATTTGCTTTGTTCTCTTGTTATCCTTTGCTGAAGGAACAAAATTGCACTACTGGCAGCAGGATGAGCACATCTAGTCAGCCAATCACAAAAGACAAATGTGTGCAGGCACCAATTAGCAGCAGCTCCCACCAGTGTAGGATATGTGCGTATTCTTTTTTAACAAGGGATTCCAAAAGAACAAAGCACATTTGAAAAGAGAAGTGAATTTAAAAGTGTCTTAAAACTACATGCTCTATCAGAATCATGCAAGTTTAATTTTGACTTTCCTATCCCTTTACATTTTGACTGGAATGTCCCTTTAAATAACCAAATACTAATTTGGTGCTTAAAATATTTTTTTAAAACTGGAGTTCAGCTAACTCTAAATTCAGATGTCAGTATTTACTACACTCTGTTATCATGTAAACTGGGACAGTCAATTTTACCTATTAATCTAATGTGCAAACATTCTTGTTGTGAAGCTGAATAACATCTAAAATTAGACATTTTTAATTGCTATTAAAAACAGGTTTAAAGGGGCATTAACCCCTTAACGACCAAGGACGTACGACACACGTCCTCAAAAAAAATACAGTTAATGACCGAGGACGTGTGGCGTACGTCCTTGGTCTGGAAAGCAGCTGGAAGCGATCCTGCTCGCTTCCAGTTGCTTTCCGGTTATTGCAGTGATGCCTCGATATTGAGGCATCCTGCAATAACCTTTTTTAGCAATCCGGTGCAGAGAGAGCCACTCTGTGGCCCTCTCTGCACCGGACATCACTGGCTAAATCCGTTGGTGGGTGGGAGCCGGTTCGGGAGGCGGGTGGCGGCCATCGATGGCCCTGATGATGTGTAGGGGGGCGGGATCGTGGGCGGGGGTGATTGGAGGCGTGCACGGGAGGGCGGGGGCGGGCGCGTGCATGGGGAGGGAGCGGGTGGGAACCACTACACTACAGAAAAATGATGTATTAAAAGTTTTTAAAAATAGTATTTATTTATATAAAAATACATTAGTCATAGGGTGGGGGATTGGTCTGTGGGGGGGGGGGAAGCTACACTACAGAAAAAGAACATAACAATTAAAAAAAAAACATTTCTCTTGCAAACTGGGTACTGGCAGACAGCTGCCAGTACCCAAGATGGCCCCCAATAAGGCAGAGGGGGGTTAGAGAGCTGTTTTGGGGGGGATCGGGGAGGTTGGGGGCTAAGGGGGGGATCCTACAAAGTAGCATATGTAAATATGCTAAAAAATGTATTTTATTTTTTTATAAAAACTTTTATTTTAGTACTGGCAGACTTTCTGCCAGTACTTAAGATGGCGGGGACAATTGTGGGGTGAGGGAGGGAAGGGAGCTGTTTGGGAGGGATCAGGGGGTCTGATGTGTCAGGTGGGAGGCTGATCTCTACACTAAAGCTAAAATTAACCCTGCAAGCTCCCTACAAACTACCTAATTAACCCCTTCACTGCTAGCCATAATACACGTGTGATGCGCAGCAGCACTTAGCGGCCTTCTAATTACCAAAAAGCAATGCCAAAGTCATATATGTCTGCTATTTCTAAACAAAGGGGATCCCAGAGAAGCATTTACAACCATTTGTGCCATAATTGCACATGCTGTTTGTAAATAATTTCAGTGAGAAACCTAAAATTGTGAAAAATTTAGCGTTTTTTTTCAATTGATTGCATTTGGCGGTGAAATGGTGGCATGAAATATACCAAAATGGGCCTAGATCAATACTTTGGGTTGTCTACTACACTACACTGAAGCTAAAATTAACCCTAGAAGCTCCCTACATGCTCCCTAATTAACCCCTTCACTGCTGGGCATAATACACGTGTGATGCGCAGTCGCATTTAGCAGCCTTCTAATTAGTAAAAAGCAAAACCAAAGCCATAAATGTCTGCTATGTATGAACAAAAGGGATCCCAAAGAAGCATTTACAACCATTTATGCTATAATTGCATCAGTTTTTTGTATATAATTTCAGTGAGAAACCTAAAGTTTGTGAAAAAAATTGTGAAAAAGTGAACAATTTTTTTTATTTGATCACATTTGGCGGTGAAATGGTGGCATGAAATATACCAAAATGGGCCTAGATCAAAACTTTGGGATGTCTTCTAAAAAAAATATATATACATGTCAATGGATATTCAGGGATTCCTGAAAGATATCAGTATCCCAATATAACTATCGCTAATTTTGAAAAAAAGTGGTTTGGAAATAGCAAAGTGCTACTTGTATTTATGGCCCTATAACTTGTAACATTGGGTATTTCTAAACTCAGGAAAAAAATTACAAACTATTTAGCATATGTTTTTTTTTAGGTGGTTGTAGATGTATAACAGATTTTGGGGGTCAAAGTTAGAAAAACTGTGTTTTTTTCAATTTTTTCCTCATATTTTATAATTTTTTTTATAGTAAATTATAAGATATGATGAAAATAATGGTATATTTTGAAAGTCCATTTAATGGCGAGAAAAACGGTATATAATATGTGTGGGTACATTAAATGAGTAAGGGGAAAATTACAGCTAAACACAAACACCGCAGAAATGTAAAAATAGCCTTGGTCCCAAACGGACAGAAAATGGAAAAGTGCTGTGGTCATTAAGGGGTTAAAATCACATACATATACATAGTTTATATCAGCAAATATCTTAATAAGTACTGAAATTATAAATGCCAACATACAAAATACATTTATTATTAATATTTTAACCTGCCACTTTATCAATGATTTACAAAACTTCTCTAAAACTGTGATGATTATGTTTACATTATCTCCCTTAATCATGTACTTTTAGGGATAGTTGTAAATGTGTGTGTCAACTGCTCTAAGCAAGCGCTGTTAGTATGCAGCTGATTTAGGCAATTTGTAGAGCTTCATGTGACTTTAAAAGGAAAATTTAAAACCTACCACATTTTTTTCAGTGTCCCAGGTAGTTTCAGAGCTTTTACTATAGCTAAAAGAAAAGAAAAAAAGTTAAATATTTTTTATTAAAAAATGAAGCGTTTTAATTAAAATTGAGATTTGCCAATCGCTGTTCCTTACCCATTAACATGTTTCACAGTAACAGAGTCTTTATCAATTTCAGTGATGTTTTCTGCAAATCATTAACACAAAGGTTTGTGATTTTATTGGAATGGTGTTTAGGTTATCAACATTTTACTATAGTTTATTTGACTTTTTGTTTAAAATAAACAACTGAAAAATGATTGAACTGACTTTTATTTACCTACAGGTAAGCGTTTATTGTGTTACAAATCTTGGATTAGAATGTTTGTGGTTTGGATTTAGTATAGAGAAATTTTTAATTTACAAATTGTAAAATACAACAAATCATTAACCTGAATATGTAAAAAAAAAAAAAAAATTTTTTTTTATTTGAAGCATTTCATTAATCATAAATTATTGTTTTCAACCCCAGAAAAGAAATTAATACATAATTGATCTTGTTCTCGAGAGCTGTTCCTGAGCAGGATATAACTGGTGACTGATAGCTATATGAATATGCTGCTCTGATGGGAAGCTGTACTAACTACATTATTGAAGATTCACTATTTACTTTGGTGTTTGAGGATCTTGCTTACATGAGTAGGGTAGCCGCCCAACCGGTATTTTACCAAAATGGCCGGTATTTTTAAGGTCAAAGGTGGAAATAAAGATTATACATAGAAATAAAGTCTGTTGGCATAACAATAATCATTTAAAATAAGTCTTAGCAGCTTTAGTTCCTGATTTATGTTGTATAATTATTTATGCAAATGTATGCTAATGAACTTGGCTGGTATTTTCCCCCCAAAAATGTGGCAACCCTATACATGAGTGATCTATCAGTGCTAGTCTGTTCACTCCATATCAGAAACATAATAGTGCACACTCCCGTATCTGAAAGGGAGAGTGCACTCAGGCAAGCAGGAGATAAAAGTTAATTGTTACATTTAAAGCTGATTCAGGAATACTATTTAAAAAGGTTGTAAACTCCCCCCCCCCCCACACACACACACACTGGGAATTTGATTTGTTCAAGGTTTTTTTACATAGCTTTTCTATTGCTACTACAGCATTACTAAACTTTTGAGTGTAGGTCAAGGTTTCGACAGGAAAGCTAGCCATTTCAAATGTCAAAATAAAGATAAAGTAGCTAATTGTAAACTATTTAATATACTCAGTAGGTAAAATGGATCACTTAGAATGCATTCAAAGGGATACAATTTTACAGTACAATCTCTCTTTAAAGGGACAGTAAAGTCCAAATTAAACGTTCATGTTTCAGATAGGGCATGTTATTTTAAAGAACTTTACTTTTATCCTCATGCTTTGTTCTCTTGGTATTCTTAGTTAAAAGCTAAACCTAGGTAGGCTCATATGCTAATTTCTAAGCTCTTGAAAGCCACCTCTTATCTGAATGCATTTGACAGTTTTTCACAGCTAGAGGGCATTAGTTTGTGTGTGCCATGTAGACAACATTGGGTTGTATTGAGTTATTTATGAGTGAGCACTGATTGGCTAAAATGCAAGTCTGTAAAAAGAAATTAAATAAGAGGGAAGTCTGCAGATGCTTAGATACAAGGTAATCACAGAGGTAAAAAGTGTATTAATATAACTGTGTTGGTTATGCAAAACTGGGTAATGGTAAAAAAATATTTGGTGTTTATTGTCCCTATAAATAGCACAGGTTTTGAAAAATAAACACTCCATGGATGGGCAACTGGCTCAGGTGGGGTTGGGGATTAGGTCATTTTAAAAGGTTTTATTATGATCTAATATATGTTTGCACTTCGCAGAATACAATTCAGTGATCATATGGGGCAAAACGTAATCACTTGCAATTTTAAAAATCTCACTTTGGCCTCCTGCTAGCCTATTGCAAAACATTCCCTGTGACTTCACTGAGGTTTAAGAACGTTTTGAAGATAACAGCGAGTTATTGCAATGCAAACACTTCACCTATCATTCGGGTGAAAAGAGCTCTTCAGTAGAATATGATATTTAAGGAAGCAAACTGTCATGGTAAATTGAAATATGCCCTTTTCAACTTTAAATGCATCACAACAGAACAACAATTGGATGCAATAGGTACAAACACCCCTGGGCTGGCAAAAACAGGGAAGTCACAGCACATCTAGTATGTTTCTATATTTGCCTCTATACTTTTATATACAAATACAATGTTTCCACTTATACTATAAAATAGCAATGAGCATTACTTAAAGGGACACAAGTGACAAAATTAAACTTTCATGATTCAGATAGAACACGCAAGGTTTAAACAACTTCCAAGTTTACTTCTATTTTTTTTATAATGTGCGCAATCATTTTATTTGCATACTTACTCTTACTGAGCATGTGCAAGAGTTCACAATATATACGTATATGTCTTTTGTCAAATACTTGTGCTTACAGTATGTATATGACCTGGTTATAATAATACTGATTGGCTTTTAATACATTCTGATATGCAAACAGCTTTAGTTTGAGTGGAAGGTAAGATCAAAATTAAGATTATGGGGTCAATTTATTAATGTGCGAGCAGACATAATACGATATTGCGGATCATGTCCGCTGCACATCGATAAATGCCGACAGCATACGCTGTCTGCATTTATCATTGCACCAGCAGTTCTTGTGAACTACTGGTGCAATGCTGCCCCCTGCAGATTAGCAGCCAATCAGCCGCTAGCACGGGATGTCAATCAACCCAATCATATTAAATCAGGCTGATTTCTGTCCGCTGCCTTAGAGCAGGTGGACAGATTATGGAGCAGTGGTCTTTAGAACCCAACTTCATAACTTCTGTTTCCGGAAACACGGGGCATCAAGCTCCGTATGGTGCTGGATAAATTGACCCCTATAGCATTTGCTGTACTGCAGTGAAGCTTGTGTGTAATTATCTAAATGCAATCCTTTGAAGAATAAGACATTTTACATAGCAAGTGTGAGATGGTTATTTAAATAAAAAGTGATATGTACCATCGAGTTCTAAAGCTTCATTGTTAATGCCACCTGATGCCCCTATTTGCATGGCATCCACTTCAGCTTCTGCATTAATGATCTGTTGTGCCACCGCTTCTACAATTGGCATCACCATGGCGGCTGTCGAGGTGTTACTGAGCCACATGGACAGGAAAGCTGCGCTGAACATAAATCCCAGCATAAGCCTGCAAAAAAGACCATAGTGTTATTTATATATATACTGTTACTACACAAACCAAGAGAAGGTTAGCAATTCAATATATGTTTGTATATCAAATATTGTATATATTCTTATATATTGTATTTATGTTATTTACTTTTCTATTCTTAAAAAAATTTTTTAAAGTTAAATTGTTGGTTTGGACATGACATATTACCTGTGATTTAATACACCAAATAGGGCCATATTACAAGTTGAGAGCTATTTAACGCTACCGCTTGAGCGTTAACTGCGGTAGAAGAAAGCTTTTTGGGCATGTTGGGTTGCGCTTGTATTACAAGTTGAAAGTAAATTGTTTTTGCTCATGCGCTAACTCGTCGTGCGTAAAAAGCCAAACTATCACACGCACAATAACCTATTCTCCCATAGAAGTAAAAAGAGCAAAAATAGAAAAAACACCCTACTCACGGGCAAGCACGATCACATATTCTCAAGTGCGCTAACCCAACATGAAAATATGAATATTTCACTTTCCAATGTTCTTTACATAGAAGAATATGTTCTATTTATTCATAAATATATATATCTACATTTCTACATACAGTACATCCTATATTATGAGTGTAACTTGTACTTTGTAATGTATTTTTCATGTGTTTTTTGACACTTTATTATTTTGCGAAACAGTTAACCATAGCTCTGAGGTCGCGCTAATCTGATGCACGTTAACTTCAATTGCACTGAAGCAATTTTGTTTATTTTCAACTTGTAATACAAGCGAAAAGCCCCATGCGCATAAATAGCCTTGATAAACCCCTTTTCGCTTGTGCGTAACAGTTAGCACGCCACTCATAATCTAACCCATATTTGTTTTATTAATTAAACATAAAATTAAAATGTCATTATTTGCAATAATAAAAACCCTCCAAAAATGATTCCCCCTCAAACATTCATCTTTCTCTTTAGCCTTTATTGAATTGTTCATTGAACGTCTGCAGACCTATATGTATAACATTAATGCAAATAAAGCTGCCTTTTGCAAGGCATGTGAATGTTCTTGCGTCTATCTAGATATGCTCTCATGGAAAGGAGCTAAGTTTCAACAAAGAATATCAAGAAAAATACATTTTTACACCAGAGAAAAACTTTAGGCCCAACAAGTGTGCCCATGTTTCCTATAACATATACGCTTAAAGGGATAGTAAACCACAACATTTTCTGTTATGATTCAGATAGAACATACAATTTTAAACAACTTTCCAATTTACTTCAATTATCAAAATTGCTTCACTGGCAGCCAGCTGAACAACTCTAGTTAGCCAGTCGCAAGAGACAAATCTCTGCAGGCACGAATTAGCAGCAGCTCCCACTAGTGTATGATATGTGCATATTCATTTTTAACAAGGAACACTAAGAGAATGAAGCACATTTGAAATATCTTGGTATTCTTTGTTGAAGGGGCAGCAATGCACTACTAGAAGCTAGCTGTACACATCTGTTGAGCCAACGACAAGAGGCATTTAAGTGCATCCACCTATCAGCAGCTAGCCCCAAGATTGCTTCTGAGCATACCTAGGTATGCTTTTCAATAAAGGATATAAAGCCCCAAGATTGCTTCTGAGCATACCTAGGTATGCTTTTCAATAAAGGATATAAAAAAAACTAAGCAATTTAGATTATAGAAGTAAATTGGAAAGTTGTTTAAAATAGTATCTCTATCTGGATCATAAATGAAAAATGTGTGTTTAATGTCCCTCTCTAACCTACTACCCTTCAATTAAGATCATGACCTCTTTTCCTGGAACTGCTCCTTTTGTGAAAAACACTGAAAGCCTCTACTTTACTAAGCCGCTTAATATACTTAAACGTAATTATATCCCTTTCTTTTCTCCTCTAAGCTATCATTTAGGTCATTGAGCCTTTCTATATAAGTTTTATTTTTTAAACCATGTACCATTTATTAGCCCTCCTTTGAACATATTCCAATTTATTTATATCCCTCTGTAAATATGGCATTCAGAACTGCAAACAATATTCAAGATGTGGCTAACAAATTACCTGTAAAGTGACATAAGAACTGTACTTTTTCTACTGCTAGTTCCTCTAACTATACAAACCGATCATTCTACTGCCCTTACTCCAATACTACATTGTTTACCAAATGTCCAATCATCTAAAATAATAATGTCCTGTTCTTTTTCTAATAATAGAAGTAAATTACATTTAATGATACCAAGATCACATACAAGAAGGTAAAATTATTGAAAAGAATATATTTACAGGTGTTCATCTTTTTAACTTCAAATGATAAATTATAATTTGAATTATTTATTTAATTTGTATTTACATTTGTTATTTGCAGTATTATATAGAATAAAATAAGCATTAATACAAAAGTTTGTCAAAATATTTCTGCTATCAGACAGCTAGATGACGAGTTATGCGTGCTATAGGGAAATTAACGAACGCAATAAAAGTTGCATTATTTAACCCTCTCTAGCGCAGTCATTTCAAGTTTTGAAACAGCCGGCTTGTGCGTGTGATATGGTGGTTTTAAGCTCCATACTGCACAAAATACAAGCGCTGTTTTGACGTGCTCATGCACGCTTTCCCCATAGGGGAGAGCGGGTCAGAAAAAAGCCTAACACCTGCGATCGCGGAAAGAAAAGCTCCGTAACGCAGCCCGATTGATGTCTATGGGAAAAAAAAACACCCTAACATAAACCCCACGTCTAAACATCACTAATCTGCTGCCCCCGAAATCGCAGACACCTACATAATGTTATTAACCCCTAATCTGCTGCTCCCGATATCGCAACCACCTAAATAAAGCTATTAACTCCTAATCTGCCGCTCCCAATATCGCAGCCACTATACTAAAGTTATTAACCCCTATTCCCCTGCACCCCAACATCGCCCACACTATAATACATCTATTAACCCCTATTTCGCCACTCCTCGACATTGCCGCCACTAAATAAAGTTATTAACCCCTAAACCTCTGGCCTCCCACATCACTACCACTAAATAAACCTATTAACCCCTAAACCGCAAGCCCCCCACATGGCAACAAGCTAAATTAAACTATATTAACCGCTGAACCTAACCCTAACGTAACCTTAACCGTAACCCTAAACCTAACTCCCCCTAACTTTAACATAATTAAAATAGAGCTAAATTAAAGTTACAATTATTAACTTAATAATACCTATTTAAAACTAAATACATACTTACCTGTGAAATAAAACCTAGGCTAGCAATATAACTAATATTATTAACTATTTACTAACTACTTACTTAAAATAAATACAATCCCTCCTGTGATACACTAAAACCTAACATTACAAAAAAAATAATAATAACATTACACAAAATAACAAACTAAATCAAACAATAAAAATTATTCCTATTCTAATACCCTTTAAAAACAACTAAACACCCCAAAATAAAAAGCCTAATCTAGAATAAACTACAAAGGGCCTTTTGTAGGGCATTGCCCTATACTTAACAGCTCTTTTGCTACAAAACAAACACCCCCTAACAGTATACAAACCCCCACCCCCCAAAACCCACAAAATAAAACTACAGTAAAACCTAATCTAAACCCACAAAATAAAACTACAGTAAAACCTAATCTACCAATTTCCCTAAAAAGGGCATTTGTATGGGCATTGCCCTTAAAAGGGAATTTAGCTCTTTTTCCTGCCCTTAAAAGGGCATTCAGCTCTTTTATGAAATGCCCAAGCCCTAATCTAAAAATAAAAACCCACCCCAAAATAAAAAAAAATACATTACACTAAATAACAAACAAAATATCAAAAATAATAAAAATTATTCCTATTCTAATACCCATTAAAAAAAAACCACCCCAAAATAAAAAACCTAATCTACAATAAACTACCAATAGTCCTTGATAGGGCCTTTTGTGGGACATTGCCCTAAGTTAAACAGCTCTTTTACCTGAAAAAAATACAAAATCCCACTAACATTACAGACCTCCACCCCCCAAACCCACAAAATAAAAAAAACTATCTAAAACAACCTAAACTAAACATTGCCCTGAAAAGGGCATTTGTATGGGCATTGCCCTTAAAAGGACATTTAGCTCCTTTGCATTGCCCTGAAAAGGGCATTTAGCTCTTTTATGAAAAGCCCAAACCCTAAACTAAAAAAAAACCCCACCCAAAAAAAACTAACCTCCGAAGATCCACTTACAATTTTTGAAGTCCCGCTTGAACGATCTTCACCCAGGCGGCGAAGTCCTCATCCAGGCGGTGAGAAGTCTTCATCCAGGCAGCATCTTCTATCTTCATCCAGGCGGCGAAGTCTTCATCCAGGCGGCCTCTTCTATCTTCATCAAGGTAGCATCTTCTATCTTCATCCCGGCAGCGCAGAGTGGATCCATCCTGATGAGATCCGGTGCAAAGCATCCTCTTCATACGGTCAGCGCTGTATACGGATTCTTCAATGCAAGGTACGCTATTCAAAATGGCGTCCCTTGCATTCCTATTTGCTGATTTTATTTTGGAAATTCAAATCAGCCAATAGGATGAGAGCTACTGAAATCCTATTGGCTGTTCAAATCAGCCAATAGGATGAGAGCTACTGAAATTCTATTGGCTGCTCAAATCAGCCAATAGGATGAGTGCTACTGAAATTCTATTGGCTGATTTGAACAGCCAATAGAATTTCAGAAGCTCTCATCCTATTGGCTGTTTTGAACAGCCAATAGGATTTCAGTAGCTCTCATCCTATTGGCTGGTTTGAATTTCCAAAATCAAATCAGCCAATAGGATTGCAAGGGACGCCATTTTGAATTGCGTACCTTGCATTGAAGATTCAGTATATGGCGGTGACCGTATGAAGAGGATGCTCCGCACTGGATGTCTTCAGGGTTGACTCACTCCACGCCGCCGGGATGAAGCTAGAAGATGCCGCCTGGATGAAGATAGAAGAGGCCGCCTGGATGAAGACTTCTCGCCACCTGGATGAGGACTTCGCTGCCTGGATGAAGATAGAAGAGTCTGCCTGGATGAAGACTTCTCGCCGCCTAGATGAGGACTTCGCCACCTGGATGAAAATCGTTCAAGCGGGACTTCAAAAACTGTAAGTGGATCTTCGGGAGTTAGTGATAGGTTTTTTTAAGGTTTTTTTTCAGAGGGTTTTTTTTTAGTTTAGGGTTTGGGCTTTTCATAAAAGAGCTGAATGCCCTTTTAAGGGCAATGCCCATACAAATGCCACTTTCAGGGCAATGGTTAGCTTATGTTTTTTTAGATAGTTTTTTTTATTATGTGGGTTTGGGGGGGTGGGGGTTTGTAATGTTAGTGGGTCTTTGTATTTTTTTTTCAGGTAAAAGAGCTGTTTAACTTAGGACAATGATAATTTGTTTGTTATTTTGTTTAATGTATTTTTTTCGTTTTGGGGTGGGTTTTTATTTTTAGATTAGGACGGCTTGGGCATTTCATAAAAGAGATGAATGCCCTTTTAAGGGAAGGGAAAGGAACTAAATGCCCTTTTAAGGCCAATGCCCATACAAATGCCCTGTTCTGGGCAATTGGTAAATTAGGCTTTACTTTAGTTTTATTTTGTGGGTTTGGGGGGTGGGGGTTTGTATACTGTTAGGGGGTGTTTGTTTTGTTTTGTAGCAAAAGAGCTGTTAACTTTAGGGCAAATCCTTACAAAAGGCCCTTTTAAGGGCCGTTGGTAGTTTATTCTAGATTTTTTATTTTTGGGTGTTTTTTTTTTTAAATGGTATTAGAATAGGAATATTTTTTATTGTTTTAGATAATTTCATTTGTTATTTTTTGCAATGGTAGGTTTTTTATTTTTTGTAATTTTAGTGTTTTTTATTTATTCGTAATGATAGGTTTTTCATTTTTTGTAATGTTAGGTTTTAGTTTAAGGCAGCTTAGGTTTTATTTCACAGGTAAGTTTTATTTTAACTAGGTAGTTAGTAAATAGTTAATAACTATTTACTAACTAGTCTACCTAGTTAAAATAAATACAAACTTACCTGTGAAATAAAAATAAAACCTAAGCTAGCTATAATATAACTATTAGTTATATTGTAGCTATCTTAGGTTTTATTTCACAGGTAAGTATGTATTTAGTTTTAAATAGGTATTATTGAGTTAATAATTGTAACTTTAATTTAGCTCTATTTTAATAATGTTAGAGTTAGGGGGGTTAGGGTTAGGTTTAGGGTTATGGTTAGGGGTTACTACAGGGAGTGCAGAATTATTAGGCAAGTTGTATTTTTGAGGATTAATTTTATTATTGAACAACAACCATGTTCTCAATGAACCCAAAAAACTCATTAATATCAAAGCTGAATAGTTTTGGAAGTAGTTTTTAGTTTGTTTTTAGTTTTAGCTATTTTAGGGGGATAGCTGTGTGTGCAGGTGACTATTACTGTGCATAATTATTAGGCAACTTAACAAAAAACAAATATATACCCATTTCAATTATTTATTTTTACCAGTGAAACCAATATAACATCTCAACATTCACAAATATACATTTCTGACATTCAAAAACAAAACAAAAACAAATCAGTGACCAATATAGCCACCTTTCTTTGCAAGGACACTCAAAAGCCTGCCATCCATGGATTCTGTCAGTGTTTTGATCTGTTCACCATCAACATTGCGTGCAGCAGCAACCACAGCCTCCCAGACACTGTTCAGAGAGGTGTACTGTTTTCCCTCCTTGTAAATCTCACATTTGATGATGGACCACAGGTTCTCAATGGGGTTCAGATCAGGTGAACAAGGAGGCCATGTCATTAGATTTTCTTCTTTTATACCCTTTCTTGCCAGCCACGCTGTGGAGTACTTGGACGCATGTGATGGAGCATTGTCCTGCATGAAAATCATGTTTTTCTTGAAGGATGCAGACTTCTTCCTGTACCACTGCTTGAAGAAGGTGTCTTCCAGAAACTGGCAGTAGGACTGGGAGTTGAGCTTGACTCCATCCTCAACCCGAAAAGGCCCCACAAGCTCATCTTTGATGATACCAGCCCAAACCAGTACTCCACCTCCACCTTGCTAGCGTCTGAGTCGGACTGGAGCTCTCTGCCCTTTACCAATCCAGCCACGGGCCCATCCATCTGGCCCATCAAGACTCACTGTCATTTCATCAGTCCATAAAACCTTAGAAAAATCAGTCTTGAGATATTTCTTGACACAGTCTTGACGTTTCAGCTTGTGTGTCTTGTTCAGTGGTGGTCGTCTTTCAGCCTTTCTTACCTTGGCCATGTCTCTGAGTATTGCACACCTTGTGCTTTTGGGCACTCCAGTGATGTTGCAGCTCTGAAATATGGCCAAACTGGTGGCAAGTGGCATCTTGGCAGCTGCACGCTTGACTTTTCTCAGTTCATGGGCAGTTATTTTGCGCCTTGGTTTTTCCACACGCTTCTTGCGACCCTGTTGACTATTTTGAATGAAACGCTTGATTGTTCGATGTTCACGCTTCAGAAGATTTGCAATTTTAAGAGTGCTGTATCCCTCTGCATGATATCTCACTATTTTTGACTTTTCTGAGCCTGTCAAGTCCTTCTTTTGACCCATTTTGCCAAAGGAAAGGAAGTTGCCTAATAATTATGCACACCTGATATAGGGTGTTGATGTCATTAGACCACACCCCTTCTCATTACAGAGATGCACATCACCTAATATGCTTAATTGGTAGTAGGCTTTCGAGCCTATACAGCTTGGAGTAAGACAACATGCATAAAGAGGATGATGTGGTCAAAATACTCATTTGCCTAATAATTCTGCACTCCCTGTAGTTTAAATTAGTTTATTGTGATGTGGGGGCTTTCGGTTTAGGTGTTAATTGGTTTATTTAGTATATTTCGTTGTGGGGGCTTGCGATTTAGGGGTTAATAGGTTTATTATAGTAGGGGTGATGTGGGCGGACAGCAGATTAGGGGTTAACAATATTTATATAGTGTTTGCGATGCGGGAGGGCGGTGGTTTAGGGGTTAATAACCTTAATATAGTGGCGGTGATGTCGGGGAGCGGCGGAATAGGGATTAATAATTTTTAATAGTGGCGGCGATATCGGGAGCGGAAGATCAGGGGTTAATAACTTTAATATAGTATTTGTTATGCGGGAGGGCCTCGGTTTAGGGGTTAATAGGTAGTTTATTGGTGTTTAGTGTACTTTATGGCAGTTTAGTTATGAGTTTTACGTAACAGTTTTGTTGCTGTAAAACTCATAACTACTGCTTTTAGATTGTGAAATGGATCGTGTTGGTATAGGGTGTTATGCAAGCTTTTTAGCCTCGCCGCAATACTCGTAATGGCTGCACTATGGAAGTCCCATTAAAAAGACTTCATTTGTACGAGTGCGGGACTGACGTTGCGTTACAGGCTAAAAGGCTTGCAGTACAGCTATACATACAAAACTTGTAATAGCTGCGGTGCTGTTTTAAAGCTGAAACAGCAAAACTTGTAATCTAGGTGAGTGTTAGCTACTGTGTTACATAGTAACTGAATGGATTGTAACTATAATGAATAAGATAGCAAGTTGTGAACTAAATTGCAATGGGAGTCAAAATTAAACTTACATTGTATAGACACATAGAAAAAAATAATTCATTTTTAATTAAAGGGGCAGTAAAGCCAAAATTATACTTTCATAATTCAGAAAGAGCATGCAATTTAAAAAAAAACAAAAAACATTCTATTACATTATTTGCTTTGTTCTCTTAATATTCTTTGTAGAAAAGCATACCTCGGAAGGCTCAAACAACATAACACTACTTGGAGCTAGATAGTGAGATGTAGATACACACACATAGTGCATTTCTGCTCCTTCAACAATGGATATCAAGAGAATGAAGCAAATTTGAAAATAAAAGAAAATTGGAAAGTTGTTTAAAATTGTACGCTCTATCTGAATTATGAAAGAGAAAATTTGGGTTTCATGTTCCTTTAAATGTAGTTCAGGGAATGTATATGTATCTGATTATTTTGTATGTAAGCTATTTTTACAAAGTTAATTATTGGATATCTAATATCAATTAGACTCATACTGGAAGCACACAAAATATGAATAAATATATGTACCTGTATTAAAGCATTTCATTTAATCTTAAATTACAATCATTAGCTCCAACATGTATAAGTAAAAACATACCATCCAGGATTCACACCCACTAGCATGACCATCCGTAAAGCAATCCTTTTGTGCAAGTTCCATTTTTCTATTGAGGTTGCCAAACAAATTACCCCAGTCAACAATAGATGAAAATCTTTAAAGTAAGTGGATGCAACCTGAAAATAATATAAGTATGATGTAACATTATTGCACATTTTAGCTTTAAAAGTAATCTATAAAATACAGTACAACATTAGGCACAGAGAAATGTCAGATTATGCGAGGTAGGCAGCTGTCATGGGTCACCTGATCACAATACTTAAATGAAAATATAAGTAAATAGCATCCTTGTTAATCAGCACCTGTATTAGCACTGAAATTAGGACCTTGCTAAACAGACTTTTAGAAACATGACATTATAACAGATTGTGCTTAGTAACAATGCCAACCTCGTATGTCCCTTTAAAATATTTATATTACATTGATAGATCATGTGTATATTGCCACCCAGCATTGAATTCAGAAACAGTACCTTGAGGCAATAATTTATAAATCTGGTTGTAATGAACTGACTCACAGTGCTGTATTTAAGCAGTTGTAGTCTTCCTTAGTCAAAAAGGATGATCTTCCTGGAGTCATTGTGAGGTAATCAATAACTCCAGACTAGACATCAGAAGCCATCCTTAAGTATACCCACAGGCCAAAATATTTAAATGAGATGAGTCATTCACTGGCTGTTCATGCTTGTGAAGTAATCAGTAACGTAATCTATTAATCATTCTAAAGTCACCACCAGAATTGTTTTACCTTAGCTCAGTGTTTTTCAACCAGTGTGCCGTGGCACACTAGTGTGCCGTGAGAGATCCTCAGGTGTGCCACGGCAGACTGACAACAGTGTGACATATTTTTTAAACTTTGCTTGTTTTTTACTCCCAGTGCAGGGGTAGTTTGTAGGAGGCATGGCATAACAGCACAATACATACAGTATGTGTGTGTTTGTGTGTATGTGTATAAATATATGCTGTATTAGGCTATAATGTGTGATTTTTTTTAAATTTTGGGATGGTGGTGTGCCACAGGATTTTTTAATGTAAAAAAGTGTGCCACGGCAAAAGAAAGGTTAAAAATCACTGCTTAGCTGATAACTTTACAAGCATGATGATTTTTGATGATGTGCAAATGACTTCTAAAGTAGTTTGATGATCATCAAATGATTCCAGGATGGTCTCTTAAGTTATCCTGTTTGTCTTGGGTTGTTTTAACTTGGTGATCAGCCATAAAATGTCCCACAATCTTTATTAGAATATGACAGAAAGATACAAGTTATAAAATGTTTCTTTGCAGGGGCAGACTGGGACCAAAAATAGGCCCAGGCCTTTTAGAAAAGAGCAGCCTACTTATCCATCCCCTTTACACCAAAACTGTCAAGTATAATGTAATAAAAAAAACAGAAGTTATTTAAGTTCATATTTAATTAAACAATAACTACTTAGTCTTCACCAGCCTGTGTAGTCACAGTTACTCAAAATAACAGTCCCCTGAGCCCTGATCGGTCTCTCAGATACCGAAAGATAATAAGAGTCAGGGCAAGGCTAGCCCTGCGTCATGCACAAAAAATAATGCTGGTAACTAGATGGGACTAAGGCAACACTCCCCAGAAGTTAACTGGCTGTGGCCCACAGTGCAAATGCCCTGAATGCCCTATACTCAGTCTGGGCCTACTTCTTTGTATTTAATGGCCTGATTTTGAAAAAGTCTAAGTCAGTTTATGTTGACTTTGCACTTGTAAAAGTATAGTAAGTCTTATCTACAAAGGTAGTTTATATTGTAATAATATTACATCTTATCTATAATAATATTACTATTATATTCTGAACACACTGTTGTCATAATCAAATTAATTTGTAAAGTTTAAAGTCAATGCTTGCGATTCATTCCGCCATCTGAGAGCAGTAGTTATGGATTTAGCGAAACAAAAATGTTTCACAAAATTCATAACTAAAATGTTACAAAGTACACTAACACCCTTAAACTACCTATTAACCCATAAACCACCCTCTCCCACATCACAAACACTATATTCAACTTATTAACCCCTAATCTGCCACACACTCACATCTCGACTATTAAATAAACCTATTTACCCCCTAATCCGCCATCCCCGACTTTGCCAACACTAAATAAACCTATTAACTCCTAAACAGCTGGCCCCCACATCGCCAACACTATAATAAAGTATTAACCCCTAAACCGCCGCCTCCCCACATCGCAAAACACTCAATTAAACTATTAACCCCTAAACACCCCCCCTAACTTTAAATTAAAATTACAATGTAACCATCTTAAAATAAATAAAAACTTACCTGTGAAATAAAAAAAAATAACATTAAACTATAAATTAACTTAACATAACTATTAACATAACTATTAAAATAAAAAAAAAACAATTAAAAACCTAAATTAAAAAAATAAATAACACTACAGAAAAAAAATGTACCAATCTAACATTACAAAAAATAATAAACACTAAATTACGAAAAATAATAAACAAAATTATAAAACATAAAAACAATTGCACCTAATCTAATAGCCTTATAAAAATAAAAAAGCCCCCCTCCCCAAATAAAACACACCCTAACCTACAATAAATTACCAATAACCCTTAAAATAGCCTTTTGTAGGGCATTTCCCTAAGTTAAACAGCTCTTTTACCTTAAAAAATTACTAAGTCGCCCCTAAAAGTAACCCCCCCCACCCAACCAACCCCCCAAATAAAAAAAACACTCTAAAAAATCCTAAGCTACCCATTGCCCCTAAAGGGGCATTTGTATGGGCATTGCCCTTAAAAGGGTATTCAGCTCTTTTACTGCCCTTAAAAGGACATTCAGCTCTTTTACAAGTGCCCAACCTTAATCTAAAAAAAAACACCCCCAAAGAACATTAAAAAAATTACACTAACCCCATAAAATCTATTCACTTTTCCTGAAGTCTGGACATCCATCTTCATCCAGGCGGTGAGAAGTCTTCATCTAGGTGGCGACACTTTCATCCATCTTCAAATTCAAATCAGCCAATAGGATGAGAGCTTCTGAAATCCTGTTGGCTGTACAAATCAGCCAATAGGATGAGAGCTTCTGAAATCTTATTGGTTAACATTTTTTTGTAATGTTAGATTTCTTTATTTTTTTTTCGTAGTGTTAGTTTTTTTTTAATTTTTAATTTAGATTTTTAATTGGTAGTTTATTTTATTTTATTAGAATAGTTATGTTAGGTTAATTTATAGTTTAATCTTATTTTTTTTTTTATTTCACAGGTAAGTTTTTTTTTTTTAAAGATAGTTATATTGTAATTTTAATTTAAAGTTAGGGGGTGTTAGGTTTGGGGTTAATAGTTTAATTTAGTGTTTTGGGATGTGGGAGGGTGGCGGT
This sequence comes from Bombina bombina, assembly GCF_027579735.1. Lineage (NCBI taxonomy): Eukaryota > Metazoa > Chordata > Amphibia > Anura > Bombinatoridae > Bombina > Bombina bombina. The sequence goes on along the minus strand of NC_069504.1, from coordinate 166,400,012 downwards.
TTAGGGGTTAATATGTTTAGTTTAGTAGTTACAATGTGGGGGGCTGGAGGTTTAGGGGTTAATAGATTTATTAAAGTGGGGCCGGTGGTTTAGGGGTTAATAGGTTTAGTTTACTTTATTATAGTGTTGGCGATGTAGGTGTCCAGCGGTTTAGGGGTTAAAAGGTTTATTTAGGTGTTGGCGATGTCAGGGGCGGCGGATTAGGGGTTAATAACTTTTATTAGTGTCAGCGATGTCGGGGAGCGGCGGATTAGGGGTTAATTACTTTTAAAAGTGTTGGTGATGTCGGGGAGTGGCGGAATAGGGGTTAATAACTTTTTTATTAGTGTTGGCGTTGTCGGGGAGCGACAGAATAGGGGTTAATAACTTTTATTAGATTCTGCAATTTCGGGGAGCGGCGGAATAGGGGTTAATAACTTTTATTAGTGTCGGCGATGTTGGGGTCGGCAGATTAGGGGTTTATGTTAGGGTTTTAGGTTTAAACGTAACTTTCTTTTCACCATAGACATCAATGGGGTTGCGTTACAGCGATTTCCATTCCGCCATTGCAAGTGTTAGTTTTTTTCTAACACTTTCTCCCCATTGATATCTATGGGGCAAAGCAGGCACGAGCACGTAAACTCAGCCTTTGGCTTTTGTGCGGTATGGAGCTTAACGCACCTTAACGCACAGCACAAGGAGATTTTTTAGAAACTCGTAATGGGAGCACTATGGAGAGTGCAATAACGCAAATTTTTTTAGCGTTATTTTCGCACCCTGTTTAGCGCAAAACTCTAGGTATATATTGTTTATGGTGTTGATAAAAGAAAACAATTTTGCTGCTACTTTTTTTACATCAAATTTTATCTTAAGAAGACTTTAGAGCTTTGTTCACAAGTTATACAGATTCCTTTTTGGACAAATATGAAATTGAAATATATACAATAAATGTAGAAGGCTCCATTTTTTTCACTTGAGAGATGTAAGCAGTGTCAGTTCATATTTACACAGAAAGCAATACAAGATTTATTTTAATGTGGAAAACACTAGATATGTGCGATTCGTTTCGGATCGATTCGGAAATTAAGTCCCATTAACCCTTAAACCGTCAGCCCCCCACATCGCAAAACACTAAATTAAACTATTAACCCCCCTAACTTTAAATTAAAAGTTACACTATAACTATCTTAAAATAAATATAAACTTACCTGTGAAATTAAAAAAAAACTGTTTAGACTATAAATTAACCTAACGTAACTATTCTAATAAAATTAAAAAAAAAAACTACCAATTAAAAATCCTAAATTACGTGATTAAAAAAACCTAACACTACAAAAAAATAAAAAACCTAAATTACAAATTTAAATAAACCTAATACAACGAAAAAAATTAAAAAATCTAACATTACAAAAAAAAAAAAAAACGCTAAAATTACAAAAAATAAAAAAACATTAAGATTACAAAAAATAACGAAATGATCCAAAATAATAAAAATTACATCTAATCTAATAGCACTATAAAAACAAAAAAGTCCCCCAAAATAAAAACATTCCCTAACCTAACAATAAACTACCAATAGCCCTTGAAAGGGCCTTTTGTAGGGCATTGCCCTTTTGAAGGGCAATATCTCTTTTACCTAAAAAAAAATACTAAAACCCCCCACCCAACCAACCAACCAACCAAGGGCATTCAGTTCTTTTACTGCCCATCAAAACCCGAATATAAAAAAAACAACAACAAAAAAACTAACACTAACCCCAGGAAATTTACTGATTTGAACAGCCAATAGGATTTCAGTAGCGCTCATCCTATTGGCTGATTTGAAAATGTCAGCCAATAGGAATGCAAGGTACCCCATATTTAAAACGGGTACCTTGCATTTTAGTGTTAGTGTACGGCGGGGATTATATGAAGAGGATCCTCTATGCTGGATGTCCGTGCTGCTGGCGACGATGCTCTGTGCCTCCACAGCTCCGCGCCATCGGGATGAAGATAGAAGATGCCCCCCTGATGGATGAAGACTTCTCGCTGCCTGGATGAAGATTGATGTCCGGACTTCAGGAACTGTAAATAGATTTCCTGGGGTTAGCTTTAGGGTTTATTTTTTATTTTTTGGGGTGTTTGTTTTTTAGATTAGGTTTTGATGGGCAGTAAAAGAGCTTAATGCCCTTTTAAGGACAATGCCCATACAAATGCCCATTTAGGGGCAATAGGTAGTTTAGGTTATTTTTAGGCTTAGGTTTTTACTTTTAGGGGGTAAAAGAGCTGTTTAACTAAGGGGAATGCCCTACAAAAGGCCCTTTGACGGGCTAATGGTAGTTTATTGTTAGGTTAGAGGGTGTTTTTATTTTGGGGAGACTTTTTTGTTTTTAGAGGGCTATTAGATTAGGTGTAATTTTTATTATTTTGGATAATTTTGTTTTTTTATTGTTTGTAATCTTAGTGTTTTTTTATTGTTCGTAATTTTAGCGTTTTTTTTTTTTTGGTAATGTTAGATTTTTTTAATTTTTCATAGTATTAGGTTTATTTAAATTTGTAATTTAGGTTTTTTATTTTTTCTTAGTGTTTTTTTAATCATGTAATTTAGGATTTCTAATTTGTTTTTTATTTTATTTTATTAGAATAGTTATGTTAGGTTAATTTATAGTTTAATCTTAGTTTTTTTTTTTATTTCACTGATTTTTATTTATTTGTATTTAATTTTTTATCGAGGTTGTTCAAAATACAACAATAAACAAATGTTCAATAGAATATACATTGAGTGCATCACTAATTGTTTTGCTGTTACATGCAAGTACAAAGTAATATATTACAATACACGTTACTATGTGGAATCTAGAAGTCTAAACAACACTATCAACCATAGTACTATTGAACAGTAAGAATGGAACCTCGTTTTTAAGAAATATATGTCCCTCCAAAACTTCAAAGAGCCACTCATGGACCCATATAAGCTTAAATAACTCAGAGGAGGAACTCTAATAGTATATACGGTCACTCTTGGAACATGAATATACGAAGATAACAAATGCTCAAATGACTACTGAACAAGTTAACCTCACTGAAGATATAGTAGGGGTACAACTTGTTTATAACAGATACTTGTAAGTTCATACATGGTGAATAAATTCAAGCTGGACAATGGTAGCTTGGTAGGTGTATATTTTCACTTGAATCAACCTATACCTGATATGGAGGGTGGGCTTGAACTGAACATGGAGCAGCGTTTAAAACCTTGGGTATCAGGGAGTATTCAGGTGCAAAATAGAAATTAAAATTGCTCTCCGGTGTGAACAAGTCAGGGAGCGACTGCTGAGGCTTATCAACTTTTGAGAGGATTTGAGAATGAAATCATCTAGTGACACTTATTGTGTCTCAGCATTTGGTATAAAACTAATGGCCCAACCTTATGCTGGGATTACTAAAGGGGAGAGTGTTAACTCCTGCAGAGTGTATATACATAAAATATTAATAGTAAATGTAATGAACTGGCAATTTAATAAAACTTAGGGCTTACTAGTATACATACTAGACCTCTCTATAAATATGTGAAAGCTGTACCACTTCGGCCGCTGGCAGCACAGCAACATAGGACAAAGAGGGGAGGTTCAGTAATAAAGTAGGAGTACAAGATACACTATAATAAGCCCAGTTACTTAAATTTGCAGGAGTTCAATACATGATTAACTGTCACTATACTGGAAAATAGGCTACAAAATTAAAAGTAATACCTCTGAAGTTTAAAATACAACTAGCTGTGAGTATTATAAGAGCTTATTATAATAGCAGAAAGGCAACTATAAACCTAGTACAATAGACAAGAAAAGAGTGTGGGCGGCGCCAAAGAAAGGCATGCTGTCTAAAAAATGAAATGCAATATTGAAAATACAAATATTTTTATTTATATTAAAAAATGGATTAATTTCCAAGTAAGAAAATTTAATGATTAATATTTCATTTAGTTAGTCAATACCCAATACAATTGGTAGTCTTAAAAGACAATCACCTAAAAGATTTAAACACAATCACTCAGACACCGGTGTCTACCAATAATCAATTAAAATTCATTAGACTCACATTTAAAAACACTTAATATTTGCAATAGTTAATATGCAAAGTTAAAAACTCCTTAAACAAATTACCAAATAATGAAAAACAAAAAAATGATCCCCATGGGAATAATAGTCTAAAGACTCTGAGAGAAGATAACAGAAGGGATCAGAGGAGGAGGATAGAAAGAGATAGTTGGGAACCGAGGTATAATAATAATAGAGAATGGAGAAGAAACCACGAGAATAATTACAGACATACCAACTATGCACCTTATAGGGATTATAATACTTCTAGAGCAAACAGAGAAAGACACTGGTATTATGAGAATGACAGAGATCACTTTTATAATAATGAGAGTTATCATAGAAGAGAAGATAGAAGTAATAATACTCAAGAATGGAATCAAAGGAGGGCTGAAAATGAAAGAGGGTGGTATAATGATAAATATGATCGGAATCAATATAACAAAAAGATTAACCCTAGGGAGGAAAGACAAGGTTTTTGGAAATTACCCACATCTAACAGATATGATATTTTAGAAGATCATTCAAATGATTATCAAGATGTACAACCAAGCACATCAAGTGATTTTTTAGACAAGGACAGAGAAACCCAAGACCCTCCGAAAAGATAAAGAAGAAGAGAGGGAACAGAGGGAGAGGAAAGAGAAAACTGACTACTAAAAAAGAAGTAATAGAAACACATAACACAGGAATTTTTAATATCAGTAGTATACCGCTAACTGTAGAACAAGAAGGGATATTATGTAGAGGCCTATCGTTCGCCCCATCTACTAAACTTAATAAATTTGAACATTTAATCAATGTTAATCAATTTATTAGAAAATTAACCTTAAAGAAATATTTTATTAAGAATCCTGTGTTTAAAAATAGTATGAATGATAAAAGCCAATCGAGTTCTGTTACATTCAGACAGATTTTAAAAAGAAATCAACTTTCTTTCCTAGTCATGAAAAGGGTAATTTTATCGACTCATTCGAAAAATTAGTAAAAAAAAAGATTTAGAAGAATTAGACATCAAAAACACCAAGAATATGAACTGGAATCTTTCATTAAAAGAAAAAACAATACTAAATTATTTAAAAAATAGAAAAGACTTGGTGATTAAGCAAGCTGATAAGGGCGGAGGGATAGTGATTATGAACACCACTTACTACCTAGAGGAAGCCCAAACACTTTTGAATGACACAACAACCTATAAGAAACTTGTTAGTGATCCAGGGAATAACTATTTTAAGCAACTAAAAAAGCTGCTTAATGATGCTAAGATGAAAAAATTGATTACTGATACTGAATTTGATTTCCTATTGGTTGAAAAATTCAGAACCCCAATCTTCTATTTTCTCCCAAAGGTACATAAAACATTGAAAGACCACCAGGGCGTCCTATAATATCAGGGATTGAGAGTATTACATCCAATTTGTCTCAATATATTGATTATTTTCTGCAAGGCTACGTTAAAAAATCTTTCATCTTATTTGTCAGATTCAACCCATTTTTTAAATATAATAGAAACAATCAAATGGGAAGCCAATATGATTCTTGTAACGTGTGATGTGAGTGCCTTATATACTAACATAGACCATAGTTTGGGTCTAAAGGCAATAGAATCTTACTTCAGAATAGATGAAAATATGAAAGAAGAACAAGGTGAATTTATATTAGATTGTATTCGCTTTATCTTGAATAAGAATTATTTCAAATTTGACAACAATTATTTTCTGCAAACTAAGGGAACGGCTATGAGCACAAGGTTCACACCCAGTTATGCGAATCTGTTCATGGGGAGTTTTGAAGAACAAATGTTGGAAACTTCCCCTTGGGGTGCGAACCTTGTGCTCTATAGGCGTTTTATAGATGACATGTTTTTTATTTGGAGAGGAGATTCTGAGCTATTAGACCAATTTATCGACGATTTGAACAGCAATAACTTTGGTTTGACCTTCACCAATGATTATAGTTTCACTAAGATTAGTTTTCTGGATATAGAAATTGAGATAATTGATGGACAAATTGAAACTAGAACCTTTTTTAAGAAGGTAGATACAAATAACTATATAGATGCAAAAAGTAACCATTTGGATACATGGAAAAGAAATATACCAAAAGGACAGTTGTTAAGACTGAGAAAGAACTGTACTAAAGTAAAAGAATATGAAGACCAATCAAAAATTATCACTGAAAGATTTAAACAAAAAGGTTATGATGGAGAAAGAATAGAAAAATTAGCTAGTGAAGTTAAAAAGGTGGATAGACAAAGCCTCCTAAAAAAAAAAAAGAGAACAAAAACTAGATTGGAAAATAGAGATGGTAATAATGAAATAAGTATACCTATAATAACCACCTACTCAACTCAAAACACATTTTTCAAAAAGATAATAAACAAACACTGGCACCTTTTGTTGAAAGATCCTTTACTAGGTCCAAATATAAGTAGAAACCCCAGATTTATATATAAAAAGGCAGAAAATTTTAAAAATCTACGAGCCCCAAGTGAATTCAAAAGGAAGACAACTTTAATGTTTGATAAAGGGATTAGAGACCTGGAAGGAAACAAAATAGAGGGTTTTTATCCCTGTAATCAATGTAAATCTTGTCAATACAGCAGTAAATTAAAAAGTCTAAGATCAGACAAAACGGGAAAAATATTTAAGATCAATGGTATAATTAGATGTTCAGATGAAAACGTAATATATGTAATAAAGTGTGACTGTAATTTGTTATACTTAGGACAGACGAGTAGAAAATTAAGAGACCGGATTAGAGAGCATATCTTGTGTATTGAACATCACAGGAAAGACACAATATTATATAAGCATTTCCATGAAATACATCAAGGAAAAGTGAGCTGTATGAACTTCTGGGGAATTAAGAAGGTGATACCAGATGGTAGGAAAGGAGATATAGAAAAGAAACTCCTACGTCAGGAGGCTGAGTTAATATATAACTTTGGGACCTTACACCCCCTAGGTTTAATTAGTGAATTGGATCTAAGTCGTTTAATCTAGATTAGGATGTGTCTAAGACATATTGAACCGCTCAGAGGTTGATATATAAATATAAATATATATTTTACAAATGGTTGTTCCAATGTAAAATGTAAAATATCAACTTTTGTATAGTCTAAAACCTCCCGGTGCAATATTGGAAAAAACTTGTAAGAATCTTTAATGATATTAAAATGTTGAGAAGGTTTAGTTATAACATAGAATTGTTTTTTCTGTTACAACTTACTATAGTATCAATTTATGTATTAAATGGTTTTAGGTTATTGTGAATATATTAAATAATGTATATAAATATTCTCTACATAATTTTGAGAATGAACGAAATGATAGAAATATTCTTAACATAAAGCATAAGATATATTTTATAACACTCGGATACAATTAATTTTTAAATAAAACAGGCCACATATAACTTCCCACTATACACAGTTTCAGTGTATATGAACGATATATATAAACTTATACTGATTCAAATAGTGGTAACACTTTGAGAGTAAGTCACTACAAAGGAAGAAAATTCCATTATGAAACAAGTATATGCCACAAGGGGTTAATAAAACTGCCTTTAAAACGGAAGGAGCAGGTGAGACTGATTATCTTGACAAAGGCTGCATAGCCGATACGCGTGGATACATTGTCTGGCAAGCTCCAGCAGAAAGGAAAGGAACCGGATATTGATCTGGATCCACCTGAGACCAACTGTGTTTGCTCCCAGAACTGTACACCAGAACAAACCTGCAAAACGAATCATTGGAGGTGTGAACGTTAGGAGCTTTTTCTTTTACTACACTGTGTGCGCACTAAAGTCTCCTAACAACTGATCGAGGTACTTGACAGCTGCTTTTACAGAAGAAATCACGAGCGGCTGGAGCTCACTGAGAGATACTAAGAAAGCTGTCCCTCTTGTAAAGAAGCATTGATGGGAATTACTAGACTAAGGTAATACATTTCTGAAACCTAGTGATAAAGTGACTATACTTGAAAGATCTTGCATACTGTGCTAAGGATCACGGATTCTAGCAAATTGGGAACGTTATAAATAAAAAAGCATCTCAGCAATTGTTAACTACTGTGGATACTGCAATATATAGCACTGATGAACGATTCTCACTTAACATTGAATAGCAGCTAAAAACATGAAACTGGGAAAGTGCCAACTATAAGTGAAACATTGTTTAAATCCTTACTTTAAAGCTCATCTCAAGGTGTGTGATCAAATCGCATATTGTATCAAATTGTATATTGTATCAAGTTAGAGAGTTATTTTAAGCTCGCAACGCTGGTCTGTTGTAATTAACTTTCCATTCAGTTGTATTCATTAATCAACTTTGCATATTAACTATTGCAAATATTAAGTGTTTTTAAATGTGAGTCTAATGAATTTTAATTGATTATTGGTAGACACCGGTGTCTGAGTGTTTGTGTTTAAATCTTTTAGGTGATTGTCTTTTAAGACTACCAATTGTATTGGGTATTGACTAACTAAATGAAATATTAATCATTAAATTTTATTACTTGGAAATTAATCCATTTTTTAATATAAATGAAAATATTTGTATTTTTAATATTGCATTTCATTTTTTAGACAGCATGCCTTCCTTTGGCTCCGCCCACACTCTTTTCTTGTCTATTGTACTTTGTTCATCCTGTCACACTTTGTGAGAAGTGTGACTAGTGGGTTGGGTAGTGCTGTTTCTAACCTGACTCCTAGACCAATCACTTTTTGTAAATTAACTATAAACCTAGTTGGAAAGAAGTAGACATATAAGCAGTTAGTCTTTTGTAAATACTGATTCTTGAACTATTGGTACCTGTACACAAAGTAATGTATTGTATTAGTAAATAATAAAATAACAGGGCACAAGTATAGTGTAGGTGGGCAAAAAGTCAAATTAGACTGGTGCTCTAGTAAATATATAACAAAGATAATAAAAAGAGAAAAAAAGTACTAGAAAAATAGCACTCTTGCCTCAAACCTCAATTGAAAAAAACGATGGCCATTAATTTCTATGACCATCTATACTGGTGGAGTAAAACATCAGAACGTAAGTAACTAGTGTCAAAATAATTACTTTATTGCACTATAGTAAAAATAGTGCATGTAAACCTACATACAATTAAATATATATAGCAGTGAACAAAACAATATTGGGCACTACACTTTACCGCAAAAAAAAAAAGAATAATAATAAACAATATAAATAATAAACAGATAGAACCCTGAAAAAGGTAATGAGTGTTCCTGAAAAAATGTCCAAAGGAAATTTACCACACTGAATTGTTGTTTCCTGAGTGCTGTGTTGTATAATCCCAAAAGAAACAAAACAATGTCTTCAGGTAAAGTCCTCTAATCCAGTTATTGTGGAGGTACTGGATTTAAACAAAGACAATTGTAATCCTGATGTCATTCCGCTTACGATTAAGCACTGTTCAATGTCCACACATTATGGGCATGTTGAACGGGTCTAGAATTAAACCATGCTCACAATCCGTTAAGCAAGGAGAGAGGCTGAAAAGTAGGGCTCTGCTGCTTACACTGAAAAGCTAGCAGTATATGACCACCAGACTGAACAGCTGAGCAGCCGGAGAGAAAATGTATTCTATTAGTTCAGACTAATAGGGTAGGTAGCATATAATAGCAACACAGGAGTCTGCACATCTATGCACTATGGTGAATAAATAATATGATTGAGTATAAGTGTCTCCCAAACATCAGGCATAGGTGCCATCATTAGTGTAGAGTCAGTCTCTAAGTATGTAGAATTACACTCAAGGAGTGATGTTATATATAGCAGCAGAGAAGTAGTTACCAATAGGGTTTTAGAGGTAATGTTCACATATACAGTCACAATGAGGGCTAGCAAATGCTGTGTAACCATCTAAGTAGTACAAGTACAACCCAGGATCATCTCATATCGGATCCTCTTCAGAAAGGACAGCCTACCTAGGGATTTTTTATACACACTGGTTGTTTAGGTATATCGTGCAAAAAAGAAATAAAAAAAATGTTTTTTTCTTCTTCTAGGTGATGTTAACCAAAGATGAACAAGCGGATCTCCATAATATGTGAACTTCCCTGTGTGTTAGAAACATTTATCCCACTCCTGATCTAGCAAGAATTGTGATGTACCAGTGTGCTGCACCTTAAGGGGAGACTTGTGACGGTTGCTTACTTAGATCTCTGGGAGCTGTGTAGGGGCCATCGGCATGTAAGAGGCTTAGAACCAACGGTCTCAGTCTCACCTTATCTCGGTAGCCCCTTTTAGAAGGATTAACCAGCTCCCATGTTTTATGAGCGACGCTATTAGAAGGAACAACTAGTCGGTCTGCTATTGAACTATTGGTACCTGTACACAAAGTAATGTATTGTATTAGTAAATAACAAAATAACAGGGCACAAGTATAGTGTAGGTAGGCAAAAAGTCAAATTAGACTGGTGCTCTAGTAAATATATAACAAAGATAATAAAAAGAGAAAAAAAGTACTAGAAAAATAGCACTCTTGCCTCAAACCTCAATTGAAAAAAACGATGGCCATTAATTTCTATGACCATCCATACTGGTGGAGTAAAACATCAGAACGTAAGTAACTAGTGTCAAAATAATTACTTTATTGCACTATAGTAAAAATAGTGCATGTAAACCTACATACAATTAAATATATATAGCAGTGAACAAAACAATATTGGGCACTACACTTTACCGCAAAAAAAAAAAAGAATAATAATAAACAATATAAATAATAAACAGATAGAACCCTGAAAAAGGTAATGAGTGTTCCTGACAAAATGTCCAAAGGAAATTTACCACACTGAATTGTTGTTTCCTGAGTGCTGTGTTGTATAATCCCAAAAGAAACAAAACAACGTCTTCAGGTAAAGTCCTCTAATCCAGTTATTGTGGAGGTACTGGATTTAAACAAAGACAATTGTAATCCTGATGTCATTCCGCTTACGATTAAGCACTGTTCAATGTCCACACATTATGGGCATGTTGAACGGGTCTAGAATTAAACCATGCTCACAATCCGTTAAGCAAGGAGAGAGGCTGAAAAGTAGGGCTCTGCTGCTTACACTGAAAAGATAGCAGTATATGACCACCAGACTGAACAGCTGAGCAGCCGGAGAGAAAATGTATTCTATTAGTTCAGACTAATAGGGTAGGTAGCATATAATAGCAACACAGGAGTCTGCACATCTATGCACTATGGTGAATATATAATAGGATTGAGTATAAGTGTCTCCCAAACATCAGGCATAGGTGCCATCATTAGTGTAGAGTCAGTCTCTAAGTATGTAGAATTACACTCAAGGAGTGATGTTATATATAGCAGCAGAGAAGTAGTTACCAATAGGGTTTCAGAGGTAATGTTCACATATACAGTCACAATGAGGGCTAGCAAATGCTGTGTAACCATCTAAGTAGTACAAGTACAACCCAGGATCATCTCATATCGGATCCTCTTCAGAAAGGACAGCCTACCTAGGGATTTTTTATACACACTGGTTGTTTAGGTATATCGTGCAAAAAAGAAATAAAAAAAATGTTTTTTTCTTCTTCTAGGTGATGTTAACCAAAGATGAACAAGCGGATCTCCATAATATGTGAACTTCCCTGTGTGTTAGAAACATTTATCCCACTCCTGATCTAGCAAGAATTGTGATGTACCAGTGTGCTGCACCTTAAGGGGAGACTTGTGACGGTTGCTTACTTAGATCTCTGGGAGCTGTGTAGGGGCCATCGGCATGTAAGAGGCTTAGAACCAACGGTCTCAGTCTCACCTTATCTCGGTAGCCCATTTTAGAAGGATTAACCAGCTCCCATGTTTTATGAGCGACGCTATTAGAAGGAACAACTAGTCGGTCTGCTATTGAACAATTGGTACCTGTACACAAAGTAATGTATTGTATTAGTAAATAACAAAATAACAGGGCACAAGTATAGTGTAGGTAGGCAAAAAGTCAAATTAGACTGGTGCTCTAGTAAATATATAAAAAAGATAATAAAAAGAGAAAAAAAGTACTAGAAAAATAGCACTCTTGCCTCAAACCTCAATTGAAAAAAACGATGGCCATTAATTTCTATGACTATCCATACTGGTGGAGTAAAACATCAGAACGTAAGTAACTAGTGTCAAAATAATTACTTTATTGCACTATAGTAAAAAATAGTGCATGTAAACCTACATACAATTAAATATATATAGCAGTGAACAAAACAATATTGGGCACTACACTTTACCGCAAAAAAAAAGAAAGAATAATAATAAACAATATAAATAATAAACAGATAGAACCCTGAAAAAGGTAATGAGTGTTCCTGACAAAATGTCCAAAGGAAATTTACCACACTGAATTGTTGTTTCCTGAGTGCTGTGTTGTATAATCCCAAAAGAAACAAAACAACGTCTTCAGGTAAAGTCCTCTAATCCAGTTATTGTGGAGGTACTGGATTTAAACAAAGACAATTGTAATCCTGATGTCATTCCGCTTACGATTAAGCACTGTTCAATGTCCACACATTATGGGCATGTTGAACGGGTCTAGAATTAAACCATGCTCACAATCCGTTAAGCAAGGAGAGAGGCTGAAAAGTAGGGCTCTGCTGCTTACACTGAAAAGCTAGCAGTATATGACCACCAGACTGAACAGCTGAGCAGCCGGAGAGAAAATGTATTCTATTAGTTCAGACTAATAGGGTAGGTAGCATATAATAGCAACACAGGAGTCTGCACATCTATGCACTATGGTGAATATATAATAGAATTGAGTATAAGTGTCTCCCAAACACAGGCATAAGTGCCATCATTAGTGTAGAGTCAGTCTCTAAGTATGTAGAATTACACTCAAGGAGTGATGTTATATATAGCAGCAGAGAAGTAGTTACCAATAGGGTTTTAGAGGTAATGTTCACATATACAGTCACAATGAGGGCTAGCAAATGCTGTGTAACCATCTAAGTAGTACAAGTACAACCCAGGATCATCTCATATCGGATCCTCTTTAGAAAGGACAGCCTACCTAGGGATTTTTTATACACACTGGTTGTTTAGGTATAGCGTGCAAAAAAAGAAATAAAAAAAATGTTTGTTCTTCTTGTAGGTGATGTTAACCAAAGATGAACAAGCGGATCTCCATAATATGTGAACTTCCCTGTGTGTTAGAAACATTTATCCCACTCCTGATCTAGCAAGAATTGTGATGTACCAGTGTGCTGCACCTTAAGGGGAGACTTGTGACGGCTGCTTACTTAGATCTCTGGGAGCTGTGTAGGGGCCATCGGCATGTAAGAGGCTTAGAACCAACGGTCTCAGTCTCACCTTATCTCGGTAGCCCATTTTAGAAGGATTAACCAGCTCCCATGTTTTATGAGCGACGCTATTAGAAGGAACAACTAGTCGGTCTGCTATTCCACTGGGTTGGATAGGTCGCAATGCTGACTGTTCTAAGGGGGCCAGCCAGTATCCCCTCAAAAAAGATTTAGGACCTGTTGCCTTTGCCACACGCCGCTGTTTTCAATCTCATGGCATGTTGCGTTGTCTCCAGACCAATACACCTCTGCCAGTATAGATTGCTCTTTGGGAGTTAGCCACATTCTATCAGGGTTATCCCCCAGGTCAGCCCCAGGTATAATTTTGTTGTTATCCTCCACTGTAGAGTTGTATGTTTGGATCATCAAGGAGTGCTCTCTTTTGAATCCAACTGGATCTGCCATAGGGTTTTCACCTGTCATAACTGTAGGTTTGGGTTTGATCAAAGCCTTCTCAGTAGCTGTTTGCGTGTTTAGGGGTGGTATAGGTAGCTGGTCATCTCCCTCAACTTTACTAAACAGTGATTGTGCATCAAAGCTGTTAGTGATTAGGTGGGATAGTCTCTGGTAATGCGCTTCTAACAGATTGCCAACTGCATCCTCGAGAAGTTGCCAATTGAGTGCCATAGCTCCAATAATAGTATAGGTAGCTAAGGGTGTAAGAAGACAGCTTTACAAGCTGTTATACCCGGGATTACCGGGGGTGGGGGGGTTTAGATGAAGGTCTGGCCCTTTTCTAGGCCACTACTGCGTACCTCCTCGTTCCGGTACTTCAGGACTGAAGTTGGAGTTACAATCCAGATCAATTTGCTCAGCAGAGTCTGTAGCTGTAAAATATGTTGCACATGATCCTAGATGGTGCCATAGTCGAGCGATATGCAGCAGAAATATAAGCCCAATTCCTCAACCTCTAAAATAAGCGACCATCATGGCCACCGCCCGGAAGCATCCCCCCAGTTTTTATTTATTTTAAGATAGTTATATTGTAACTTTTAATTTAAAGTTAGGGGGGTGTTAGGTTTAGGGGTTAATAGTTTAATTTAGTGTTTTGCGATGTGGGGGCCGGCGATTTAGGGGTTAACCCCTTAACGACCGACGACGTATGCCATACGTCCTCAAAAAAAAAGCACTTAACGACCGAGGACGTATGGCATACGTCGTCGGTTTAACAGAGCACTGGAAGCGATCGAAATCGCTTCCAGCTGCTCTAACAGTATTGCAGGCTTGCCTTGATGTCTAGGCATCCTGCAATACTGTTCCCAAGTGCCGGGACCGGATTGATCACTCCCCCACAAGGGATCACTTCCGGTTTCGCTCCACGTGGAGCCCGGCAGTGTTTCAGAGCATCGGAAGCGATCGGACACGCTTCCGATGCTCTGCTTGTGTGCTAAGTGCCTCGGTGGGTCGAGGCACTTAGTTGGTTATTAAATAATAAATTAAAAATAAAAATAAAAAACGGATAAAATAAAAAAAAAAGCCCAAATAGCCCCCCCCCCCTCCCCCTTCACTAGGCATCCAAGATGGCGATGCCCAGTGCATCATGGGGCCTCTGGGGGTGTCCCTAGCCTGCATCATCATAGGGGCAAGCTAGGGTCACCCAATCTGAGCCTCCCACCCTAAAAAAAATAATAATAATAAAATACCCCATTTGTCTGATCATGTCAATATTTGTAAATATTGACTATGATCAGTGTGGATCTCCCTCCCTCTCCTCACTTGCCATTTTGTTGGAGAGAGAGAGAGACCTGTATTTAGCAGAGAGAGAGATTTATTTCTTTTATTTGTTAAAAAATATAGAACCAAAGGCTCTTTTCAGAGCCATTAACCCCTAGCTTGCCAGTGATCACTATATATCACTGGCAGTAGCATAGGTGCACTTTTTTTTGCTGCATTTTGCTGTCTGTGCATTTTTTTAGGGGTTAATTTTGTTGTTATAATTTTTTAAAAATCCAAAGGCTCTTTTCAGAAACATTTAGTTAATTTAATTTAATTTTCAGAGCCATTAACCCCTAGCTTGCCAGTGATCGCTATAAATCACTGGCAGTTGCATAGCTGTACTTTTTTGCTGTCTGTGCATTTTTTTAGGGGTTAATTTTGTTGTTGTAATTTTTTAAAAACCCAAAGGCTCTTTTCAGAAACATTTAGTTAATTTAATTTAATTTTCAGATTCATTAACCCCTAGCTTGCCAGTGATCGCTATAAATCACTGGCAGTTGCATAGCTGTACTTTTTTGCTGTCTGTGCATTTTTTTAGGGGTTAATTTTGTTGTTGTAATTTTTTAAAAACCCAAAGGCTCTTTTCAGAAACATTTAGTTAATTTAATTTAATTTTCAGAGCCATTAACCCCTAGCTTGCCAGTGATCGCTATAAATCACTGGCAGTTGCATAGCTGTACTTTTTTGCTGTCTGTGCATTTTTTTAGGGGTTAATTTTGTTGTAATTTTTTAAAAACCCAAAGGCTCTTTTCAGAAACATTTAGTTAATTTAATTTTCAGAGCCATTAACCCCTAGCTTGCCAGTGATCGCTATAAATCACTGGCAGTAGCATAGCTGTACTTTTTTGCTAGTTAATTTAGTTAATTAATTTAGTTAATTTAATTTTTTTTAGTAATTGTTTTCTGTGACAGATACAAAAATGTCACAGAAAAGATATAGTGCTGAGGAGGCGTATGCCATCCTTGCGTCAGAGTCAGATGCCTCTATTTCTGACTCAGACCCCAATTTTGACCCTGCCATGTGCTCAGATACATCACTAGATGCAGTCTCAACTGATAGTGATGTATCTGTGGCTGCTAGCCCCCCTGCCAGCCCCCCTGCTACCCCCCCTGCCAGCCCCCCTGCTAGCCCCCCTGCCAGAAGGAGGCGTGTTGCTGCCATTGCTGCTGAAGAGTGGCTAACGCCTCATCTCCAGAGGCCAGATATCCCACCCTTCACAGCAAATGCTGGCATGAATATAGATGTGGCAGGTTTTAGCCCCCAGCAGTTTCTGGAAGTGTTTTTGGGCAATGATATATTGGGGAACATTGTCGCCCAAACTAATTTATATGCCCATCAGTTCCGTGCTGCAAAGCCTGGAACATATTTGGCAAAGCAGCAATGGGCCCCCATCAATGTTCCAGAATTCAAAAAATTCTGGGCATTGACTATGCTGATGGGCATCATAAAGAAACCCTCCATTCGCTCCTACTGGAGTACTAGCCCCATCTGCTCTACCCCCATTTTCTCCAAGACTATGTCGAGGAAGAGGTATGAAATGATTCTGCATTTCATGCACTTCAGCGACAACAGCCTGTGCCCCCCTAGGGAGCATCCCCAATTTGACAGGCTGTATAAAATCCGCCCCCTGATAACCCACTTTTCTGCCAGGTTTGCAGAGGCTTATACACCTGGAAGGAATATATGCGTTGATGAATCCCTAATGAAGTATAAGGGAAGGCTGGGATTCAAGCAGTATATTCCTTCCAAATGCTCCAGATATGGGGTAAAGGTGTATAAGCTCTGTGACAGCGAGACTGGGTATACTCAGGCCTTCCGGGTGTATGAGGGAAAGGATAGCCACCTTGACCCTCCAGGTTGCCCAGAACATATGGGAACCACTGGCAAGATTGTCTGGGACCTGATATTACCCCTAATGAACAAAGGGTATCACTTGTACTTAGACAATTTTTATACAAGTGTCCTTTTGTTCAAGCTACTGTATTGCTTTGATACAGTAGCTTGCGGTACAATTAAAAAGAACCGTGCAGGTTTCCCAGGACAACTTGTACACACCCGGCTACGAAGGGGGGAGACCTCAGCTCTGCACCAAGAGGAGCTGTTGGCACTTAAGTACAGAGACAAGAAGGATGTATACTTTCTTACCACCATCCACACAGAGAGGACGGTGGCGGTTTCTGTACGTGGCAGAGCTGAGATCATAAGGAAGCCAGTGTGCATCAAATCTTATAACCGGCATATGGGTGGGGTTGATCTGGCTGATCAGCTGCTGCAGCCCTACCTAATTATGCGGAAGACAAGGGCCTGGTACAAAAGGTTGCAATTTACCTAATGCAGATTGCAACCCACAACGCTTTTTTGTTGTTCAAAAAAGCAAACCCCAGAGTTAAAAAAACTTTTTTACAGTTTCAGCTCCAGATTATTACTGGGATTTTGTACCATGATGCACCTGCTCCCCGGGCGGTGATGGGAGAGAGCAGAGTTGGGGCTACTCATTTTATTTTTAAAATCCCCCCTACTGCCGCAAAGCAGAAACCACAAAAAAAATGCAGAGTCTGTACCAAGAGGGGGAAGAGAAGGGACACCATATATCACTGTCCTGATTGCCCTGGACAGCCTGCACTCTGCATTGGGGACTGCTTCAAGCGGTACCATACAATGGTCAATTTTTAAAAAAATAAATACATTTGGTGTTATATATATATATTTTTTTTTTTTGGTTATGTTTACTGTTAGATGGGTTTTTTGTTTTTTTTACTTTTACTGTGCCAGATTTTTACATTTCACTACTCTATTTTTTTCTAAAATTGGGCCTGTTTTTTTTTTTTTTTTTAACCAAAACCACTGTCAAACCTATGTATGGGGGACATAGGTGTTCTCAGGGTGCCTTGCAAAAAACAACCTGAAGTATGTTTTTGTAATAACTTACAACAGTCTCTCCTAAATCATAGTCAAAAAGCAATGTGTCTGTAAAAATGAAAATTGAAAAATTACCACCATACACTTTCTCCAATTTTTTGGGCTAAAACGGTTGCTTCAAAGACATCAAAGCACACCATATACAATACCTTGGGGTGTCAACATTTAAAAAATATACACTTTCATGGCAATAAATAAAAGTGGGGTATGCGATAGGCCACAAACTAAAGATAGGCCTATCAGAAGAAATACTCTCATTGTTAATAACTAAAATCACAAGTCATAAAATTGTAACATAACCTTCCCAAAATCCTGGCAAACCTATGCATGGGGGGCATAGGTGTACTCAGGGTGCCTTGCAGAAAACAACCTGAAGTATTCTTTTGCAATAACTTACAACAGTCTCTCCTAAATCATAGTCAAAAAGCAATGCATTTTTAAAAGTTAAAATTGAAAAATAACCACCATACACTTTCTCCAATTTTTTGGGCTAAAACGGTTGCTTCAAAGGCATCAAAGCACACCATATACAATACCTTGGGGTGTCAACATTTCAAAAATATACACTTTCATGGCAATAAATAAAAGTGGGGTATGTGATAGGCCCCAAACTAAAGATAGGCCTATCAGAAGAAATACTCTCATTGTTAATAACTAAAATCACAAGTCATAACATTGTAACATAACCTTCCCAAAATCCTGGCAAACCTATGCATGGGGGGCATAGGTGTACTCAGGGTGCCTTGCAGAAAACAACCTGAAGAATTCTTTTGCAATAACTTACAACAGTCTCTCCTAAATCATAGTCAAAAAGCAATGTGTCTGTAAAAATTAAAATTGAAAAATAACCACCATACACTTTCTCCAATTTTTTGGGCTAAAACGGTTGCTTCAAAGGCATCAAAGCACACCATATTCAATACCTTGGGGTGTCAACTTTTCAAATATATGCACATTCATGGAAAACAAATAAATTGGGGTATGTTAAAAGACCCCCCAAAAAGACGATAGGCAAAGAAAATATGTTAAATGTGAAAAAAAATCACAAACGCATGTCAGACATTTGGCATTGCACCCCCCAAACAAGCCACCAAACCTATGCATAGGTGGTATCACTGAACTCAGGAGATGTTGGTGACCACATATTGGTGTCTTCTTTGGTAGTAACACATAACAGGAGCTGTGAATACATGTCTAAAGTACAATGTATGTGAACAATAACACAAAAATATGAATGCCCAATAGTTTGACAAAGACTTGTGGTTACATTAGTGCATGAAAAGTGTTAAAATACCTGCATTTGAAATACCCTAGGAAGTCTACTTTTCAAAAATATATGGTTTGATTGAGGTAAATTACATTGGCCGGCTTCAGAAATGTCTTAAATAGGACATGGGTTCATGGGATGTGAAAATTCAAAGTGGAAAAAATGGAATGGGCTTCCTAAAAATAAGGCCTTTTAGCCCCCATAGAACCCAACACACCTATACATGGGTGGTATCACTGTACTCAGGAGAGGTTGTTGAACACATATTGAGGTGTTTTTTGGCAGTAACACATAACAGGAACTGAAAATCCATGCCTAAAGTACAATGTGTGTGAAAAATAACACAAAAAAATGACTACCCAAAAGTTTGACAAAGACTGGTGGTTGAATTAGTGCATGAAAAGTGTTAAAATATCAGCATTTGAAAAACCCTAGGGTGTCTACTTTTCAAAAATATATGGTTTGATGGGGGTAAATTCCATTGGCCAGCTTCAGAAATGTCCCAAATAGGACATGGGTGCATGATGACCGATGTGAAAATTCCAAGTTGAAAAACTGGAATGCGCTACCTAAAAATAAGGCCTTTTAGCCCCCAGAGAACCCAACACACCTATACATGGGTTGTATCACTGTACTCAGGAGATGTTGTTGAACACATATTGAGGTGTTTTTTTGGCAGTAACACATAACAGGAACTGAAAATCCATGCCTAAAGTACAATGTGTGTGAAAAATAACACAAAAAAATGACTACCCAAAAGTTTGACAAAGACTGGTGGTTGAATTAGTGCATGGAAAGTGTTAAAATATCAGCATTTGAAAAACCCTAGGGTGTCTACTTTTCAAAAATATATGGTTTGATGGGGGTAAATTCCATTGTCCAGCTTCAGAAATGTCCCAAATAGGACATGGGTGCATGATGACCGATGTGAAAATTCCAAGTTGAAAAACTGGAATGCGCTACCTAAAAATAAGGCCATTTAGCCCCCAGAGAACCCGACACACCTATACATGGGTGGTATCACTGTACTCAGGAGATGTTGTTGAACACATATTGAGGTGTTTTTTGGCAGTAACACATAACAGGAACTGAGAATCCATGCCTAAAGTACAATGTGTGTGAAAAATAACACAAAAAAATGACTACCCAAAAGTTTGACAAAGACTGGTGGTTAAATAAGTTCATGGAAAGTGTGAAAATACCAGCATTTCAAATACCCTAGGGGGTCTACTTCTCAAAAATATATGGTTTTATGGGGGTAAATTTCATTGACCGGCTTCAGAAATGTCCCAAATAGGACATGGGTGCATGATGACCGATGTGAAAATTCCAAGTTGAAAAACTGGAATGCGCTTCCTAAAAATAAGGCCTTCTAGCCCCCAGAGAACCCAACACACCTATACATGGGTGGTATCACTGTACTCAGGAGATGTTGTTGAACACATATTGAGGTGTTTTTTGGCAGTAACACATAACAGGAACTGAATATCCATGCCTAAAGTACAATGTGTGTGAAAAATAACACAAAAAAATGACTACCCAAAAGTTTGACAAAGACTGGTGGTTGAATTAGTGCATGGAAAGTGTTAAAATATCAGCATTTGGAAAACCCTAGGGTGTCTACTTTTTAAAAATATATGGTTTGATGGGGGTAAATTCCATTGGCCAGTTTCAGAAATGTCCCAAATAGGACATGGGTGCATGATGACCGATGTGAAAATTCCAAGTTGAAAAACTGGAATGCGCTACCTAAAAATAAGGCCATTTAGCCCCCAGAGAACCCGACACACCTATACATGGGTGGTATCACTGTACTCAGGAGATGTTGTTGAACACATATTGAGGTGTTTTTTGGCAGTAACACATAACAGGAACTGAGAATCCATGCCTAAAGTACAATGTGTGTGAAAAATAACACAAAAAAATGACTACCCAAAAGTTTGACAAAGACTGGTGGTTAAATAAGTTCATGGAAAGTGTGAAAATACCAGCATTTCAAATACCCTAGGGGGTCTACTTCTCAAAAATATATGGTTTTATGGGGGTAAATTTCATTGACCGGCTTCAGAAATGTCCCAAATAGGACATGGGTGCATGATGACCGATGTGAAAATTCCAAGTTGAAAAACTGGAATGCGCTTCCTAAAAATAAGGCCTTCTAGCCCCCAGAGAACCCAACACACCTATACATGGGTGGTATCACTGTACTCAGGAGATGTTGTTGAACACATATTGAGGTGTTTTTTGGCAGTAACACATAACAGGAACTGAATATCCATGCCTAAAGTACAATGTGTGTGAAAAATAACACAAAAAAATGACTACCCAAAAGTTTGACAAAGACTGGTGGTTGAATTAGTGCATGGAAAGTGTTAAAATATCAGCATTTGGAAAACCCTAGGGTGTCTACTTTTTAAAAATATATGGTTTGATGGGGGTAAATTCCATTGGCCAGTTTCAGAAATGTCCCAAATAGGACATGGGTGCATGATGACCGATGTGAAAATTCCAAGTTGAAAAACTGGAATGCGCTACCTAAAAATAAGGCCTTTTAGCCCCCAGAGAACCCAACACACCTATACATGGGTGGTATCACTGTACTTAGGAGATGTTGTTGAACACATATTGAGGTGTTTTTTGGCAGTAACACATAACAGGAACTGAAAATACATGCCTAAAGTACGTGTGTGAAAAATAACACAAAAAAATGACTACCCAAAAGTTTGACAAAGAATAGTGGTTGAATTAGTGCATGGAAAGTGTTAAAATACCAGCATTTTAAATACCCTAGGGTGTCTACTTTTCAAAAATATATGGTTTGATGGGGGTAAATTTTATTGGCCAGCTTCAGAAATGTCCCAAATAGGACATGGGTGCATGATAACCGATGTGAAAATTCCAATTTGAAAAACTTGAATGCGCTACCAAAAAATAAGGCCATTTAGCCCCCAGAGAACCCAACACACCTATACATAGGTGGTATCACTGTACTCGGGAGATGTTGTTGAACACATATTGAGGTGGTTTTTGGCAGTAACACATAAGAGGAACTGAAAATACATGCCTAAAGTACAATGTGTGTGAAAAATAACACAAAAAAATGACTACCCAAAAGTTTGACATGGACTAGTGGTTGAATTAGTGCATGGAAAGTGTTAAAATACCAGCATTTGAAATACCCTAGGGTGTCTACTTTTCAAAAATATATGGTTTGATGGGGGTAAATTCCAATGGCCAGCTTCAGAAATGTCCCAAATAGGACATGGGTGCATGATGACCGATGTGAAAATTCCAAGTTGAAAAACTGGAATGCGCTACCTAAAAATAAGGCCATTTAGCCCCCAGAGAACCCGACACACCTATACATAGGTGGTATCACTGTACTCGGGAGATGTTGTTGAACACATATTGAGGTGGTTTTTGGCAGTAACTCATAACAGGAACTGAAAATACATGCCTAAATTACAATGTGTGTGAAAAATAACACAAAAAAATGACTACCCAAAAGTTTGACAAAGACTAGTGGTTGAATTAGTGCATGGAAAGTGTTAAAATACCAGCATTTGAAATACCCTAGGGTGTCTACTTTTCAAAAATATATGGTTTGATGGGGGTAAACTCCATTGGCCAGCTTCAGAAATGTCCCAAATAGGACATGGGTGCATGATGACCAATGTGAAAATTCCAAGTTGAAAAACTGGAATGTGCTACCTAAAAATAAGGCCATTTAGCCCCCAGAGAACCCGACACACCTATACATAGGTGGTATCACTGTACTCAGGAGATATTGTTGAACACATATTGAGGTAGGTGGTTTTTGGCAGTAACACATAACAGGAACTGAAAATACATGCCTAAAGTACAATGTGTGTGAAAAATAACACAAAAAAATGACTACACAAAAGTTTGACAAAGACTAGTGGTTGAATTAGTGCATGGAAAGTGTTAAAATACCAGCATTTGAAATACCCTAGGGTGTCTACTTTTCAAAAATATATGGTTTGATGGGGGTAAATCCCATTGGCCAGCTTCAGAAATGTCCCAAATAGGACATGGGTGCATGATGACCGATGTGAAAATTCCAAGTTGAAAAACTGGAATGCGCTACCTAAAAATAAGGCCATTTAGCCCCCAGAGAACCCAACACACCTATACATAGGTGGTATCACTGTACTCAGGAGATGTTGTTGAACACATATTGAGGTGTTTTTTGGCAGTAACACATAATAGGAACTGAAAATCCATGCATAAAATACAATGTGTGTGAAAAATAACACAAAAAAATAACTACCCTAAAGTTTGACAAAGACTAGTGGTTGAATTAGTGCATGGAAAGTGTTAAAATACCAGCATTTGAAATACCCTAGGGTGTCTACTTTTCAAAAATATATGGTTTGATGGGGGTAAATTCCATTGGCCAGCTTCAGAAATGTCCCAAATAGGACATGGGTGCATGATGACCGATGTGAAAATTCCAAGTTGAAAAACTGGAATGCGTTCTCTAAAAATAAGGGCTTTTAGCCCACAGAGAACCCGACACACCTATACATGGGTGGTATCACTGTACCCAGGAGATGCTACTGAAGACATATTAGGGTGTTATTTGGCAGTAACCCTTACCATTTTATCAGTAAATGTATTCTTAAATTGCTATTTGTCAAAAAATCAAATTATTTTTTCCCCCCCAAACTTTGGCATAGATTGGTGGTAAAATGGTTGCATGAAAAAAAGTCAAAATACCCCAAGTTTAATACCTTAGGTTGTCTTCTTTTAAAAAATATATACATTTGAAGGGTTATTCAGGGATTCCTGACAGATATTGGTGTTACACTGTAACTATCGCCAATTTTGAAAAAACATGGTTTTGAAATAGCAAAGTGCTACTTGTACTTATTGCCCTATAACTTGCAAAAAAAGCAAAGAACATGTAAACATTGGGTATTTCTAAACTCAAGACAAAATTTAGAAACTGTTTAGCATTGGTATTTTATGGTGGTTGTAGATGTGTTAGAGATTTTGGGGCTCAAAGTTAGAAAAAGTGTGTGTTTTTTCATTTTTTCCTAATATTTTATAATTTTTTTATAGTAAATTATAAGATATGATGAAAATAATGGTATCTTTAGAATGTCCATTTAATGGCGAGAAAAATGGTATAATGAGTAAGAGGAAAATAACAATTAAACACAAACATCGCAGAAATGCAAAAATAGCCTTGGTCCCAGATGGTCAACAAATTGAAAAGTGGTCTGGTCACTAAGGGGTTAATAGGATTAGTTTATTAGTTGTGATGTGGGTGGCTGACTGTTTAGGGGTTAATACTTTATTATAGTGTTGGCGATGTGGGGGGCGGGCGGTTTTGGGGTTATAAGTTTATTTAGTGTCGGCGATGTCGGGGAGCGGCGGATTAGGGGTTAATATCTTTATTTAGCATCTACAATGTTGGGGAGTGGTAGATTAGGGGTTAATAACTATATTTAGTATTGGCGATGTTGGGGAGCGGCGGATTAGAGGTTAATCACTTTATTTAGTGTCAGCAATGTCGAGGAGTGGCGGATTAGGGGTATTTAGACTAGGGGTTTATGTTGGGGTGTTAGTTTTAATGTAATTTTCTTTTCCCCATAGATATCAATGGGGTTGCGTTACGTCGATTTGCCATTGCGCGATCACAGGTTTTAGTTATTTTTTAATGCTCTCTCTCCATTGATGTCTATGTGGGAAAGCGTGCACGAGCACGTAAACTCAGCCCTTGGCTTTTGTGCGGTATGGAGCTTATTGCACCATAACGCACAGTACAAGGATGTTTTTTAGTAACTCAATACCGCTCTTTTATTTGCGCTATTTACGCACCGGGTATAGCGCAAAACTTGTAATCTAGGTGATTGATAGTACAGATCCTGTGTCCTATAAAAGAATGCCTATTTCTTTTTTTTTTTTTTTTATGAAATTTTTATTGAGAGAACTTTGGTTCCAACAGAAATCACATAACTTATCCACACAGGGATGTACATGTACTGGAGCAATTAGATTTTTGTCTGTAACCTAGGGCATACATGAACAATAACAAAAAAAACAAAAAAATAACAAGGAAGATTAGAGTACTGTCAACAAGTGATTCAAATACAAGTAATCATATAACGTACTTAATCAACAGTATATAGACAGCAAGATGTTGCAGTAGAATCGGGGGATTTGTTATTTAAGAAACTGCTAATCAGAAATGCCCAAGGATACCAGAATTATTTCTCGGTTTATACTTTTATACCTTATAGCTCTGCGCCTCTCGTAGATGAAAAAGAAAGAAGAGAAAAAAAAGGGGAAGAAGGAATGAGGAGGGATAAGGAGGGGTATGGGCAGGCACATCAATGGGGAAGGAGAAGGGTTTAAGGTTTATAAGGATCTCAGTTGTTAAATTTTTCAATCCATGGCAACCATGTTGCAAAGTAGGTGTCTAGCTTATCTAGAACTGAGTAGGAGTATGATTCCATCTTCTGTATAAAAGTTATTGTTGCAATGACTTGTGTAATTGTGGGGGGAGATATTTGCTTCCAGGCTTTCGCAATTTCAAGTTTAATAGACTTCAGGAGGTAGATAGTTGATGTTAAAGCTGGGAAATCTAAGTGGAGGAGGCATGTTTGTGGACTGAGTGGTAGAGTAATGTCGAGCGAACTGAGAATGTCGAAGAGCTGTGCCCACAGAGGTATAATTTTTGGACAGGACCACCAAATGTGACTCTGCGCGCCTACTTGGCCACAGTCTCTTCAGCAAAACCGGGGAATGAGTGGTATAAATTTTATGGAGGGGGCAGGTACTAAGTGCCAGCGAGAATGCCTACTTCTGACAGTCTTGGACATGTACCGTTGGAACTATGTAAATCATTACTGCATCATGAATCCTTAAGAAGAATTAGTAAATAAAGTTACAAAACTTACCGTTTTAGATTCCAGAATCCCAAACAATGGAAACATCAAGGCTGGTATAAATGCAGTTACGGAAAGTGGTAAAGCTTCTGAGAGCCAGAAAATGCCAACTATAAATAATACATATGCACATTCTGCTTCCTGTAACCAAACATAAGAAAATAAATACATACAAACAACAATATCATACTGAATAAAACCAGTTTATATCCATTACATTAAGTCTAATAATGTACTATGTATTCAGCTTTTGTCTAATGTTCACAAACTCACTAAAACAGTAAAATGCAACTTTATGGGAATTTGTGAAAAATGGGATGTAATTTGCTTAAAAGGGATTCTAAATCGAATTATTTTTCTTTCATATATCAGATAGAGCAGTGATTTTTAACCTTTTTTGCCACGGCACACTGGTTGAAAAACACTGAGATAGAGCATGCAATTTTAAGCAACTTTCTAGTTTACTACTATTATCAGTTTTTCTTGATTCTCTTGCTATCTTTATTTGAAAAAGCAGGAATCTATGCTAAGAAGCCAGCCCATTTTAAGTTCAGCACCCTGAATAAGGCTTGCTTATTAGTGGGTACATTTAGCCACCAATCAGCAAGCACAACCCAGGTGCTGAACCAAAAATGGGCTGGCTCCTAAGCTTTTATTCTTGCTTTTCAAATAAAGATAGCAAGTGAACGAAGAAAAATTGATAAAAGGAGTAAATTAGAAAGTTGGAATCAAAGATCATGATGAAAAATCATACAAATTATTTGGGATTTTTTAAAAACTTTTATATTGTAACATAGTTGTCTCTCATTTACATCCACAACCATGCATAGTGACATAAACAGCGTTAAGCTAAAAATTGTGTTTCTAAAACTATATGGGGGACTTCGCAGAATGGACGAAACTTTTTAGATCATAAGGCCCTTAAAGACACTTGAAAATGAACATTTTAGTACCTAGCTCTCCCACCCTTCACTTCATTACAGCTGTTATCTCTTGGTATTCTATAGAGAAAATAATTCATATTCTCAGTATGGGTTGTGGTTTTAAAATGTAAAAGCAGATGTTTCAAATGAAAATAAAGGTAAATTAGCTAGTTGTAAACAATTTAAAACACTCCAGTAGGTAAATTGGGTCATTGGAAAGACATTAAAGAAAATACAATTTTACAGTACAATTTTATTCTAAAAATCAGGACAGCATGTTTATATACAGCATATACTATAACACCAAGGAGGCAGCACGTATCGATAAAAAATGCCTCCATCACATTATTTGTTTAAACAAAAAAAGAACACGAAACATATAAAGTTATATAATTCCCTTACATTTTTTTTAAAATAATTTCTAGTAAAGATCAAAGTTTACCACCGGGAAAGTGAACTTTACACTCTGTTTTATATAGACTGTGTAAAGTAGGTCATAGTGTGCACATAAATTAGGCTGATGTCTAAGAGTCTGCAGTCCACCTTTTTTCTGACTGTCTGGCTGTGAATAGCTAATAACATGTAATGGTTGTTCAGATAACATTGTGCTCACTTCACGCTCGTGGAGATATTTAAGAGTCAGCACTAATGGACTGAAATCAAAGTCTGTCAAAAGATCTGAGATAAGGAGGCTTAGATACAAGGTAATTATAGAAGCAAAAAGTATATCAATATAAAAGTGTTGGATATACAAAACTGAGGGATGGTAAATAAAGGGATTATCAATCTTTTCAAACAACATTTTTGGTGTTTACTGTCCCTTTAACCAAAGTTGGTCGACAGGTCTTTTACAATTTGTTCCAGGTCATGGGGGGCGGGGGGAATAGCTGCAATAGGTTTGTCTTAAAGCTCCTATCTTGAACCAAACTCTATTTTAAAAAAAACAAAACATTTTTTAAATACGCCTCATAATGTAACATAATACAGGTGGCCCTCGGTTTACAACGGTTCAATTTACACCGTTTCAGAATAACAACCTTTTTTTCCAGTCCTGTGACTGCTATTGAAAAGCATTGAGAAGCAGTGCATTGATTAAAATAACCAGTAGGTGGAGCTGTCCGCTTGTGTTGCAGCAAAACCAAGCAAGCTGAAATTAATCAGTTTAACCAGACCTGAGCAATCGAGCAGATTTCAAAGGAACAAGATCTTCCTGTCTATAAATTAGTCCAGATTGGAATGCATAGAAAGAACTGTTTGCAGAAAAATGCAAGTGAAGTCTGTGTTGTGTGATTATTGTAGTAGGTTTATAATACTGTTTAGCAAACATTTCTGTTTATTTAACTTAGTTTATTTATATATTCTGTGTTGTGTGATTATTTTATTAGGTTTATAATGCTGTTTAGCATTTAAAGTCTTCATTTCAAAGCTTTAAAAATAATGTATTAGGTGTTACTTATGACAAGTTTGAGAGGGGCCTGGAACCTAACTCCCTCACTTCCCATTGACTTACATTATAAACTGGGTTTCAATTTACAACGGATTCAATTTACAACCATTCCTTCTGGAACCTAACCCCGGCGTAAACTGAGGGCTACCTGTATTTAAGCATTGTAACTAGCAAGAAAGTTTGACTTGACTGTGGACAAGTATATGCTGCAGCTAGACACCTTTTCTTAACGACTGCACATTTGAAATAATCTCTTAGTTAAATGTTTAAGAAAACAAATTTAGACTAAGTGATCTATTTCATGTAAAAAATAAAGTAGATTCAAATGCAAGCTCTCAAAACACTTGGGTCTCTCTTGCTTGAAACATATCAATCAAAAATGAATTTATCTTGATTGTAATATACAAAATATTTTTATTAGGCAGCTGTTCTAAGGAAATACTGCTAACTAAACAATTAATAACTCTCAATTGACTATGCTTAAAACTTTATTAGATTGCCAGGAAATTATGTTAAGAAAAAAAACATTTTAAAATGAGTTTTCTTTGTTTTTATCTAGCATAAATAATATCTTCTACAGGATCATGTTTGCATCACATTTTATTGGCTATACAACTGAATAATTAGTCTACAGGCAATTGAGTTAATTGGAAACAAATTTGTCATTATTTGCTATTATTTATGAATATTCAATCTGGAAAGAAAAGTGGAAATAATTTGGCTGGGTTATAGTATGATGAGCAATATCCAGTTACTTTACAATCAATGAAGGCATATTGACTTTCATATAATTAAATAGTGGAACAATTTAAAATTAATGACTTGGCATTTTTGTCTGTGTTTGGAGCAATACAAAAACATTGTATTCACTGTGTGCTAGCAGCAGGATTAAAGAAAAGTAATTCAATTATGCAATTGAAACAAACAATAAATTAATATGAAGACATAAAAAACAGATTTTAAAGACAGGTAAGAACTGCTTAACCTATTGCCAATATATTGTATAAAATTACAATTAATCCTTAAGCCATTTTAATGTAAGATCTCACGGGAATAGGGCCCTCAGCTCCTGTATGTGTTTGTCAAATTTTGTCTAGTCTCTTTCAAGTCTTGTTTCATTGTTTTATTTAAACAAATTGTACCCTTGGGCAGCACTGCGGACAATGTTGGCGCTATATAAATAAAGTATAATAATGTATATCCCAGATATTTTTAAAATAATTTGATTACGTTGCTTCTATTTGACTTCTGCTCAACATACACGATACTCGTTCAATAAAGAAAAGCTGTCATAATTTACTTTTTAAGGCAAATATAAATGAACATTTTCCATTTGGATCTGTATGAAAATATGTATGTAGCATGTAGCAAAGTTATTAAACAAAACTCTAATTACTACCGCATGGTCAGCGGGTAAAGTTTACTTTTACATTTTTTTAAACCCTTTAATTAAAGGGACAGTTTAGTGTAAAAATAATAGGCTCCATTTCCTTGGAGCATTTTTATTTTTAAACAAATGATCCGTTTTCACTATGGATTTAATGCTAGTAAAAAGGATAAAGACTTATTTAGTTGCCCACTTGTGCAGTTCTTGTGTTGGATACGGTCTCTGATTGGTAGATCCATGTTAGCTGCTCCTAACTGGCTTGCCAAAAAATTGAAGCCTCTTCCAAACAACACTAATTTCCAAGTGAAGTAACTTGAAAAAATAAACTACTCTACCAGTTTTTTGTTGTTGTTTTTCTTAGTTTTATATTGATGTTCTTGGTTTAAAATGTGTCATCCTGTATAAATAAATCTATTTGGATTAGTTCTTAAATCAAGATGGACAGATGTGATCAAAAGTGTGTCAAAATGTCATTATTTTTAGTTTCTAGCAGTTTCTTTACCTAAGATAGGTTTTGGAGCAAGTTGTTTTAATTTCACATAAAAGTACTTTATGTATTGACAAAGCAAATAATTTTTTTGAATGAAGATATCATTCAAATAAAAGTGTTGTTTAAGTAAATGAACCCCCCCCCCCCCCCCACCACATTAATATGTAAAAATGCTTCATTATTTTACTTGAATTGCTGTAGATGATAGATGTGTATTTCTAGAAACCAGCATGTAATTTATTATGATAATTACTGCTTTTCTTGACTGCACATTGCACATATCCTGAGCTAACTTGTCTGTCTATAGGGCAATGCTCCATAAATTCACCTTAGATTAGTTTCTGATTGGTCAATGCAAAAGAGATCAGGAGCACACACTCCAGTAGGCATTTCAAGGGGTTTATTATTTGATTACTTTGAAACATTCAAGTCCTGAAAAGGATCCTAATAAAATGATAGTTATAAATGCTTCTTAAAACATTTCATTTGCATGTAAGTATTTCATGATACAATGTTTAACTGCTGATATTCACTATCCCCTTAAAAGGACATTAACTATCTCTGCAATTTGTGTAAAAAAATGCTTTTGTCCTACACGCCCTGGGAGCCAGAAAGCAAATTCTGTAATCTACAAATGCTGCAAATTAAACAGTGGGTTGTGCAGTTTGCAGCAATTTGAAAACCTAAGTTGCACATTTTACTTTAAGGCCACTCTAGGGAGTGGGAGACAAAGCACCATTTTTACACAGAAGCAATAGGTGTTTAATGTGCTTTTAAGAAGCAACTTTTATTTTATTTTTTTATTTAAAGATACAGCTTTCTAATTTACTGCAATTATCATTATTATCATATTTTTTATTTGAAAGCAGGAGTGTAATCTTAGCAGCCAGCCCATTTTTGATTCAACACCTGGGTAGCGCTTGCTGATTGGTGGCTAAATGTAGCCACCACTTAGCAAGCGCTACCCAGGGTGCTGAACCAACATTGGGCCGGCTCCTTAGCTTAAATTCTTGCTTTTTCAAATAAAGATACAAAGAGAACTAAATTATAAAAAATGATAGTAGGAGTAAATTAGAAAGTTGCTTAAAATTGCATGCTCTATCTGAATCGTGAAAGAAAAAAAATGGGATTCATATCCCTTTAAGATCACCCTTATATAGATATTTTTTACATTATGATCACAATAGTTATCTGCCTGACAGTTAAAGGGGCAGTCTACTCCAGAATTTGTATTATTTAAAAAGATAGATAGTCCCTTTATTACCCATTCCCCAGGTTTGCATAAGCAACACAATTATATTTTACCTCTGTGATTAAGTTGTACCTAAGCCTCTGCAGACTGCCCCCTTATCTCAGTTCTTTTAACAGGCATGCATTTTAGCCAATCAGTGCTGACTCGTAAATAACTCAAATGGAGTGAGTACAATGTTATCTACATGGCACACATGAGCTAGCACTGTCTAGCTGTGAAAAACTTTGAAAATGCACTGAGATGAGAGGCAACCTTCAAGGGCTTCAATATTAGCATATGAGGTTACCTAGGTTTAGCTTTCAACAACAAAAAATCAAGAGAACAAAGCAAATTTGATGATAAAAGTAAATTGGAAAGTTGTTTAAAATTGCATGCCCTATCTGAATCCTGAAGGTTTAATTTTGACTAGACATGCCCCTTTAAGGTTTTTTTTATCACATAACAAAAAATTAAATCACTGTTTTGTTTCATTGTGTTGCAATTAATAACAAGAAACAAATCACAACCATTATTTTATATCACTTGTAAGTTATGAAAAAAGTTGTTTTGCTTTACATTAGACGTAGGCTATAATACACCTTTATAATTTCTATATAAGAATGTCCCGTCCCACATTGTTCTACATTGCTAAATATTCTCAAAAGAAACATGCCTAATTTATAAGGAGAATGTATAGAAAAGTGAATAAAATGTTTTATTCATTTTTTACTATTCTGTTTTTTGATGAATAACAGTTTCTTTGATCATGTTCATAATATTTCGATCTAAATATAACCTCTAAAATAAGATATTTGATCTTTCACTTACTTTTGTTTTGATGATGAGAGGTAATGGAAGCAAAAGCAGTGGGGTAAGACATATTAGTAAAAGCCTACGGTACATCCAAAAATAGCTGAGAGCTCTCATTGTATGGGTGTACAGGCACTGCTTGCCTGTAAAAGAATATAACATGGAGAATGAACTTTAAATAGTCAGCCTTGATTAATGTTTCTCAAACATATCACCTTTAACCCCAGCGGTACTTTTTTTCTGACTTAGTTACACATACATTTTTATTGTTTAACCAGCCTCAGTATTGATCGACTTGGCAAGTACTATAGTAATAAAGGAAAACTGGCACTTTTTTTCTTAGTAAGTTATTGCACATATATATAATTGTTTTTGTTTGTTTTTTAGATTTCTTTACAATAGCATGTAAACAAGCTCAACTTTGCCATAAGAAAATCATGGGCAACATTACATATGAAGCGTCGTCCGCAAAAGCTTTTTAGGCAGATTTGGTCTCACATATACGGCGCCTCATATAAATACGGCGCATATATTTTACCCGTCAGCCGCTATTTTTACTCCCATAAGCTAACATAGAACCACGTTGCAAATCGGTATCACATACTAAGCGCAAGGACTTACGCTGCGAAAATGGAGAAATTTTACTCCATTTTCACCTCGCCACACATAGGCAGGCGCAGCAAGTCTTGCACTGAGTATGTGAGCACTGTTTCTCCCTGAAAATAGTAACTAACACCTAATGTATGCACAATATCTATCTACCTCCTGAAATTTGTCGAAGGGAACAAAAGAAACACCTAATTTTTTACATTCCTTGTTGTTTAGATCCGGAACAGTGCAATATCTATCTACCTGTCAACCGCAATCCCACCCTGCAATAACTAGTAAAGTATATTAACCCCTAACCTGCCAACCCCCACATCACAAAAAACCTAATAAATGTATTAACCTCTAATCCGCCTTTAACCCACATCGCAACAAACAAACCTAATAAATATATTAACCCCTAATCTGCCATTAACCCACATCGTAATAAACTTAATAAAACTATTAACCCCTATTTGGGGGTTAGAGTTAGTTTTTTTTTTTGGGGGGTTAGATTAGGGATTTATTAGGCACTCTTAAAAGAGCTGAATGCCCTTTTAAGGGCAATGCCCATACAAATGCCCCTTTTGGGGCAATGGGTAGTTTAGGATTTTTTAGTGTTAGGGGCAGACTGCCCCTTATTTCAGTTCTTTTGACAGACTTGCATTTTAACCAATCAGTGCTGACTCATAAGTAACTCCACAGCAGTGAGCACAATGTTATCAACATGACAGACATGAACTAGCGCTGTCAAAATGCACTAAGGTTAGAGGCTGCTTTAAAGGGCTTAAAAATTAGCATATGAGCCTACCTAGGTTTAATTTTCAACAAAGATTACCAAGAGAACAAATCTAATGTAATGATAAAAGTAAATTAAAAGGTTGTTTAAAATTGTATGACTAGTAGATTACTCTTTCATCCTCCTGGAGAGAATCTCATTTAAAACTTCTACGCATGACCTTTTTCACTCTTGAGAAAGGTTTCAGATGCAGAAGCCCAGATTTCAACTTGTGTCCCAGATGTTCACTCCCTGCGGCTAATCTCATGCATATGCTCTGGGAATGTCCAGTCATCCAACAGTTTTGGATGAAAATACAATTTTGGCTTGGTACAATGGGGATCTCCCCTCCGACTTTGCTACCATTAGACATTGTATTTCTCCAAAAATATTCAGAAGGACAATCTGCAAACATTAAAATTATCAACCTAGTTATCTTGGCTGTGCTATACTTGATTTTAAAAAAGTGGAAATGTAGGGCAACCCCCAGTATCCAGGAGGTAAAAAATTGTCTCAAGAAACAATGCATTCTGGAACAGATTGACACTAATCTAAACGATGAAAACAATGTTATTAAATTTTTTAAAAAGTGGTCAATCTTTATCCAGAATCTATTGCTATCCGAAATTGAATATATAATTTACCCATTTAGAAATACAGAACTGGTATTACTTGGCCTTTGGCACTAACCTATTGTAGATATCTGGAAAAATTCCCTTTTTTTTTTTTTTAGGAGGCAACCGTGTGTAGAGGGGAGGGGGGGGAGAGGGGGGAAAATAAAATAAAATTCCAACAATAGGTGCACATACAATTTGGTAATTCCTTTATTCTCTCTTTTTTTTTTTGCTTATTCTTTTTTCAAAATTATGAAGGTATATCAAAGATTGGTATATTAGAATACTATGTGATGTTTGTTATTTTTGAATATTGTTTTCATTATATTTACATAAATTTGTACCATGTAAAATCACTCTGAGACACCTTTGTTGGAAACAAACTAAAATAAAAGATTTAAAAAAATAATAATTGTATGACTAGACTGTCCCTTTACATGGACATTGTACGCCAATTTCTTATCTGTTCTTTATAAAAGGAAATGTTTCAGACTGTATTACAGTATAGTAATGTGGAAACAAAAACAGGGTTTTCTTCAAAGGAGTAAAAATAAAGTAAGTTTTATTCACCACAACATGAAAAACAATGTTGAAGAAATGGGCTGACGCGTTTCGGCTGTACTGCACGCTGTATTCATAAACCATAAATCTGAAACACTCTGGGGCTCCTTAAATAGCCCAATAGGAAATTTAACTCCTTCATTCCCTTACTATAACAGAAATATACTTATTACAGGATTATATAGAAAACAAACAAATATATATGGCTTATAACAGGGAAACATCCACTGTGCATATTAAAATAGCAGCTAATAAGCATATTTTAAATGTGTATATATGTTCAAAATAGGAGCATACATATAGCCATTGTATATATCATATGTAAATATGTACAGAAGACGGAATCCGCTAACAGAAATAGTTTAGTGATATCTACCATTTTAATAATAATGGCTCCCTAAAATCTAACATATAATATATTAGATATGCACTTTATATTTGCATACCGTATTGCAAATTAGGGCAGCCGAACATATACTCTGTTATATCAGTTCAGACAGAATATAGAAATATACAAGTTGGATACAGACAACATAAAGACATAGGTAATGATAGATAAAATATAATCTATCTGTTATCTTATATGTAAATCGATTTAGGCTAATTACTGAACACTCTGTGAGGCCCATTTATCAAGCTCCGTGTGGAGCTTGAGGGCCCGTGTTTCTGGCGAGTCTTCAGACTCACCAGAAACACAAGTTATGGAGCAGCGGTCTAAAGACCGCTGCTCCATAACCCTGTCCGCCTGCTCTGATGAGGCAGACAGAAATCGCCACAATTTGACCCGATCGCGTACGATCGGTTGATTGACACTTCACTGCTGGTGGCCCATTGTGAGCTGCTGGTGCAACGCCGCCCCCTGCCGCCAGCAGTGAAGTGTCAATCAACCGATCGTACGCGATCTGGTCAAAGTTTAGTTTTTAATTTTTAAAAAAATGTAATATAATTTAAAATTAAAAACAACTGCACTAGGCAACTTTTGGAGTGTAAAGTTGGTGGGGTGTTAAAAAAAAACCCAGCACTGCGGATTATGTGAACTATCTGTTCCCTGTAAATATTTAGGAATATAATTATATACAGTACATATGTATTTGTGTTAATATGTGTATGTGCACATATTAACACATAAATATACTGTATATGTATATATTCATATATATTTAAAAATGCAGCCCATTACTGCGCTACTTACCTCATTCTCTGTGCAAATTTCTGTTGCCGTCTGTGACGTCACCAGAACGAGGCTCCCATTAGAGCCTTTGGAAGCGCGCTCTTGTGAGCGCCATGCTTCCCAGCAATGCGAGCTTGCATTTGCATTGCTTTTAACTTGTAATTCCAGCACCCGTTAGCGTGCGCTGCTATTACACAATGAAGCACAAATATTGCTTTCATGAAAGCGATGTTTAGTGCTCCACTTGTAATCTGGCTCTCAATAAATAATCAATAAATTACATTTTTATTTTGAGTTTCATGTTTAAGTAAGTAGTTTGTTTTTCATTAATTGATTTTCAACATATACTTTTTTTTTTTTTTTAGTTTTCATGTTGGTACATTTGTATAATATTCTCATGTTTTCATTTAGGGATGCATGTATCCTTATTATAGCTCCTTAAGACACACATTTCATATCTCTGTACTTATTAAAACCATATTCTCTTGGAAGGGGTGAAGGTTAATACCCTCCCTGTGCTGCCCTCTGTTTCATAGTAGTCGTGATTTGGATTCTGACAAATGCAAAAAATAACTAATTTTGCTGTATTCTTTGCATTTGTTTGAACACGTAAAACTAACTGTCCCTTTAATTATTAAATAAACAAATAATTGATGGTGTTGCAGAAAACTTTGTTCCTTTTTTATTTGTTACCACATTATCTTTCCGGTTGGAAAGCCCACTATTTAATAGGAAACGCCAATTTCCCTCTGAGCAGATTGACTCCTAAGTCAGTCAACTAGCAGCTATCTTTCACGTCTTGGCCAATCCTATTGGGACAGAAAACCCCAAAATGTTCTGTCATGATTTGGATAGAACATACAATTTTAAACAACTTTCCAATTTACTTCCATTATTAAAGGGACAGTCAACACTAGAATTGTTGTTGTTTAAAAAGATAGATAATCCCTTTATTATCCATTCCCCAGTTTTGCAAAACCAACACTGTTATATTAATACACTTTTTACCTCTGTGACTAGCTTGTATATAAGCATCTTTTGACTGCCCCTAATCACATGACTTTTAGTTATTGTGTATTGACTTGCATTTTAGCCAATTAGTGCAGTGTCTGCCACTAGCCAGCCACGGGCGGGATCACAATGCTATCTATATGGCCTACATGAGCTAGCTCTCCCCTGCTGTGAAAAGCAAATAAAATAGAGGCTGCCTTCAAGGGCTTAGACATTATCATATGAGCCTTCCTAGGTTTGCTTTCAAATAGAATACAAAGAGAACAAATCAAAAATGTTGATAAAAGTAAATTGTAAAGTTTTTTTAACCCCTTAAGGACCAAGGCCATTTTTCAATTTCTTTCCCTTAAAGACCAGGGCTATTTTTACATTTCTGCGGTGTTTGTGTTTAGCTGTAATTTTCCTCTTACTCATTTACTGTACCCACACATATTATATACCGTTTTTCTCGCCACTAAATGGACTTTCTAAAGATACCATTATTTTCATCATATCTTATAATTTATTATTAAAAAAATTATAAAATATGAGGAGAAAATGGAAAAAAACACACTTTTTCTAACTTTGACCCCCAAAATCTGTTACACATCTACAACCACCAAAAAACAACCATGCTAAATAGTTTCTAAATTTTGTCCTGAGTTTAGAAATACCCAATTTTAACATGTTCTTTGCTTTTTTTGCAAGTTATAGGGCAATAAATACAAGTAGCACTTTGCTATTTCAAAGCCACTTTTTTTCAAAATGAGCGCTAGTTACATTGGAACCCTGATATCTGTCAGGAATACCTGAATATCCCTTAACATGTATATATTTTTTTTAGAAGACATTCCAAAGTATTGATCTAGGCCCATTTTGGTATATTTCATGCCACCATTTCACCGCCAATGCGATCAAATAAAAAAAATTGTTCAATTTTTCACAAATTTTTTCACAAACTTTAGGTTTCTCACAGAAATTATTTACAAACAACTTGTGCAATTATGGCATAAATGGTTGTAAATGCTTCTCTGGGATCCCCTTTGTTCAGAAATAGCAGACTTATATGGCTTTGGTGTTGCTTTTTGGTAATTAGAAGGCTGCTAAATGCCACTGCGCACCACACGTGTTTTATGCCCAGCAGTGAAGGGGTTAATTAGGGAGCATGTAGGGAGCTTGTAGAGTTAATTTTAGCTTTAGTGTAGTGTAGTAGACAACCCAAAGTATTGATCTAGACCCATTTTGGTATATTTAATGCCACCATTTCACCGCCAAATGCGATCAAATTTTAAAAAACGTAAATTTTTTCGCAATTTTAGGTTTCTCACTGAAATTATTTACAAACAGCTTGTGCAATTATGGCACAAATGGTTGTTAATGCTTCTCTGGGATCCCCTTTGTTCAGAAATAGCAGACATATATGGTTTTGGCGATGCTTTTTGGTATTAGAAGGCTGCTAAATGCCGCTGCACATCACACGTGTATTATGTCTAGCAGTGAAGGGGTTAATTAGGGATCTTGTAGGGAACTTGCAGGGTTAATGTTAGCTTTAGTGTAGAGATCAGCCTCCCACCTAACACAGCAGACCCCCTGATCCCTCCCAAACAGCTCTCTTCCCTCCCCCACCCCACAATTGTCCCCGCCATCTTAAGTACTGGCAGAAAGTCTGCCAGTACTAAAATAAAAGGTATCTTTTTTTTTAATTATTTTTTTTTTATAGCATATTTACATATGCTGCTGTGTAGAATACCCCTTAGCCCCAAACCTCCCTGATCCCCCCCAAACAGCTCTCTAACCCTCCCCTTCTACATTATTGGGAGCCATCTTGGGTACTGGCAGCTGTCTGCCAGTACCCAGTTTACAAAAAAATATATATTTTTTTATTTTTTTACCCACTTTTCTGTAGTGTAGCTTCCCCCCTCCAAAGAATAAAACCCCCACCCCCTCCCAGATCACTTCGATTGTTTAAAATAAATTTTTATTCCCCCTCTCTGCCTCTATATTTTAACAAACTGTTCCATAGTGTAATGGTTCCCACCCGCTCCCTCCCCGTGCACGCGCCCGCCCGCCTCCCTGCGTGCACGCGCGCCCATCCGTGCGCGCCCCCAGCGAGCCCGCCCACGATCCCGCCCACCGCTGCATTACGACATGCACCGATGGCCGCCCACCCGCCTCCCACGTCGGCTCCCACCCACCAACGATTGCGGGCCATCGATGTCCGGTGCAGAGAGGGCCACAGAGTGGCTCTCTCTGCATCGGATGGGGTAAAATGTTATTGCAGTGATGCCTCGATATCGAGGCATCACTGCAATAACCGGAAAGCGGCTGGAAGCGATCAGGATCGCTTCCAGCCGCTTTCAACCCCAACGTCGTACAGGGTACGTCGCTGGTCTTTAAAGACCAGGTTGTGTGCGACGTACCCTGTACGACGCGTGTCGTTAAGGGGTTAAAATTACATGCCCTATTTGAAAAATGAAAGTTATTTTTGGACTTGACTGTCCCTTTAAATTTGCTTTGTTCTCTTATTATTCTTTGCTGAAGGAACAGCATTGCACTACTATAAGCTAGATGAACATATCTAGTTAGCCAATCACAAGAGACAAATGTATGCAGGCCCAATCACCAGCTAGATCCCACTAGTGAAGGATATGTGCATATTAATTTTCAACAAAGAATACCAAGAGAACAAAGCACATTTGAAAATAGAAGTAAATTTAAAAGTGTCTCAAAATGACATGCTCTATTTGAATTGTGCAAGTTTAATTTTGACTTTCCTATACCTTTACAGTTGCAGATTGCAAGCTTGTCAGAGTTCAGCCTGAGCTTATTGTCTGCTCCTAATACTTTACTAATACTACTTGCCTAGTGCCTAATGTATACCTGTAAAATCAAGCAAGGAAGATTAGGGAGAAAGGTCAAAATAAAGGGGGGGGGGGAGAAGTGGCAACGCATGGTGGAAGAGTGTAAGTTATTCTCAAGGAGTTTATGTAAGAAAATATATTTGTTTTATTCCTGCTGCTGCAGCATTATAATCCTACCATTCTCAATTGTGTACAAAAGAAGAATTCACACACCCTGAGTTGGCTGACTTTGTATCTCTGGCCGGCCAGTTACAAACAGCTGTGCCTAAAAAGTACCAATATTTTTTAAATGTATATTACACAAGTTATATTCCCAGTAATACATAGCTCACTACATTCTGTTGTTTTGAGTGGATGAGCCTGGCAAGTTCGCGCTGCCCATGCTGAAGCTTGCACACGTGCACAAGAAAGTGACGTACCAAAATTGTATGTGGCTATAAATCAAGTGCAGCAGTGCAGACAAATAGTTTAAATTACACACAACTCTGTTATTTGCTGTTTGCAGTGGGTGTGATTGTCCTAGTGCACATATTGCAGCTGGTATCAGTGTGCCAGCAAAGTGCCAACTGCTATTTTCCAAAATGTTTTGTAATATTTATGCTAGTAAAACATTAATATTAATTGGCTTGGATGGATAATAACATGGCATTCCTTTAACAGTACATAGACAATGGCTTATAGAGAAGGGGAAGCAGCAGCCACTTCAAAGAAATGCCCTTTTCTTATTGCTATCAGCCTCTGGCTGCAGTAGCTGGGTACAGGAACAGCTCAGTAGCATGAGTGTGCAGATGTGCTGTCCAACTGAAAAAGAAATGGACAAGTAAGCTCTTGTACAGCAAAAATTTGGTACCACCAATAGGTAGTGCTGCCTCAACTGCAAATGCATCAATCACCACTTGTGACAATCCTGCACCAGTCCATTCAGTGCCAGCTGTACCATTCCTACCTCAACTGCCAATGCATCAATCACCACTTGTGCCAATCCTGCACCAGTCCATTCAGAGCCAGCTGTACCACTCCGAACCTCAACTGCCAATGCATCAAGCACCACTTGTGACAATCCTGCACCAGTCCATTCAGAGCCAGCTGTACCATTCCTACCTCAACTGCCAATGCATCAATCACCACTTGTGACAATCCTGCACCAGTGCATTCAGTGCCAGCTGTACCACTCCGAACCTCAACTGCCAATGCATCAAGCACCACTTGTGACAATCCTGCACCAGTCCATTCAGAGCCAGCTGTACCATTCCTACCTCAACTGCCAATGCCTCAATAACCACTTGTGACAATCCTGCACCAGTACATTCAGTGCCAGCTGTACCATTCCTACCTCAACTGCCAATGCATCAATAACCACTTGTGATAATCCTGCACCAGTGCATTCAGTGCCAGCTGTACCACTCCGAACCTCAACTGCCAATGCATCAATCACCACTTGTGACAATCCTGCACCAGTGCATTCAGTGCCAGCTGTACCATTCCTACCTCAACTGCCAATGCATCAAT
The DNA here is from genome assembly GCF_027579735.1 of Bombina bombina. Taxonomy (NCBI): domain Eukaryota; kingdom Metazoa; phylum Chordata; class Amphibia; order Anura; family Bombinatoridae; genus Bombina; species Bombina bombina. The sequence continues at coordinate 166,358,467 of NC_069504.1, read as the reverse complement.
AACCACTTGTGACAATCCTGCACCAGTCCATTCAGAGCCAGCTGTACCACTCCGAACCTCAACTGCCAATGCATCAATCACCACTTGTGACAATCCTGCACCAGTACATTCAGTGCCAGCTGTACCATTCCTACCTCAACTGCCAATGCATCAATAACCACTTGTGATAATCCTGCACCAGTGCATTCAGTGCCAGCTGTACCACTCCGAACCTCAACTGCCAATGCATCAATCACCACTTGTGACAATCCTGCACCAGTGCATTCAGTGCCAGCTGTACCACTCCTACCTCAACTGCCAATGCCTCAATAACCACTTGTGATAATCCTGCACCAGTACATTCAGTGCCAGCTGTACCATTCCTACCTCAACTGCCAATGCATCAATAACCACTTGTGATAATCCTGCACCAGTGCATTCAGTGCCAGCTGTACCACTCCGAACCTCAACTGCCAATGCATCAATCACCACTTGTGACAATCCTGCACCAGTGCATTCAGTGCCAGCTGTACCATTCCTACCTCAATTGCCAATGCATCAATAACCACTTGTGACAATCCTGCACCAGTCCATTCAGTGCCAGCTGTACCACTCCGAACCTCAACTGCCAATGCATCAATCACCACTGGTGACAATCCTGCACCAGTACATTCAGTGCCAGCTGTACCATTCCTACCTCAACTGCCAATGCATCAATAACCACTTGTGATAATCCTGCACCAGTGCATTCAGTGCCAGCTGTACCACTCCGAACCTCAACTGCCAATGCATCAATCACCACTTGTGACAATCCTGCACCAGTGCATTCAGTGCCAGCTGTACCACTCCTACCTCAACCGCCAATGCCTCAATCACCACTTGTGCAAATCCTGCACTAGTACATTCAGTGCTAGCTGTGCCACTCCTACCCCAAGAACCAATGCATCAATAACACTTGTGCCAATCCAACACCAGTGCATTCAGTGCCAGCTGTACCACTCCTACCTCAACCGCCAATGCATCAATCACCACTTGTGACAATCCTGCACCAGTGCATTGAGTACCAGCTGTACCACTCCTACCTCAACTGCCAATGCATCAATAACCACTTGTGATAATTCTGCACCAGTGCATTCAGTGCCAGCTGTACCACATCCTACCCCAATTGCCAATGCATCAAGCACCACTTGTGGCAATCCTGCACCAGTGCATTCAGTGCTAGCTGTACCACTCCGAACCTCAACTGCCAATGCATCAATCACCACTTGTGCCAATCCTGCACCAGTACATTCAGTACCAGCTGTACCATTCCTACCTCAACTGCCAATGCATCAATAACCACTTGTGATAATTCTGTACCAGTGCATTCAGTGCCAGCTGTACCATTCCTACCTCAACTGCCAATGCATCAAGCACCACTTGTGACAATCCTGCACCAGTCCATTCAGAGCCAGCTGTACCAGTCCGAACCTCAACTGCCAATGCATCAATCACCACTTGTGACAATCCTGCACCAGTGCATTCAGTGCCAGCTGTACCACTCCGAACCTCAACTGCCAATGCATCAATAACCACTTGTGATAATTCTGTACCAGTGCATTCAGTGCCAGCTGTACCATTCCTACCTCAACTGCCAATGCATCAATAACCACTTGTGATAATTCTGCACCAGTGCATTCAGTGCCAGCTGTACCACATCCTACCCCAACTGCCAATGCATCAAGCACCACTTGTGGCAATCCTGCACCAGTGCATTCAGTGCTAGCTGTACCATTCCTACCTCAACCGCCAATGCCTCAATCACCACTTGTGCAAATCCTGCACTAGTACATTCAGTGCTAGCTGTGACACTCCTACCCCAAGAACCAATGCATCAATAACACTTGTGCCAATCCAACACCAGTGCATTCAGTGCCAGCTATACCACTCCTACCTCAACCGCCAATGCATCAATCACCACTTGTGACAATCCTGCACCAGTGCATTGAGTACCAGCTGTACCACTCCTACCTCAACTGCCAATGCATCAATAACCACTTGTGATAATTCTGCACCAGTGCATTCAGTGCCAGCTGTACCACTCCTACCTCAACCGCTAATGCATCAAGACAAGCACCATTTGTGACAATTCTGCACCAGTGCATTCAGTGCCAGCTGTACCACTCCTACCTAAACCGCCAATGTATCAATTACCGCTTGTGCCAATCCTGCACCAGTGCAATCAGGGCCAGCTGTTCCACTCCTACCCCAACTGACAATGCATCAAGACAAGCACCATTTGTGACAATCCTGCATCAATGCATTCAGTGCCAGCTGTGCCCCTCCTACCCCAACTGCCAATGGACCAAGCACCACTTGTGCCAATCCTGCACCAGTGCATTCAGTGCTAGCTGTGCCACTCATACCCCAAGAACCAATGCATAAAAAACACTTGTGCCAATCCTGCACCAGTGCATTGAGTGCCATCTGTACTACTCCTACCCCAACTGCCAATGCATCAAAAACAATGCCACCACTGCACTAGTGCATTCAGTGCCAGCTGTGCCACTCATACCCCAACTGCCAGTGCATTAAACATAACTTGAGCCCCTTCAGTCATATTATTTGTTATAGATGTGGGGTCCATCCTTAAAAATGTCTTCAATCATATTCTTTGTTATTGATTTGTGGGTCCTTTCTTAGACACAGCTTTATTATTTAGTGTTCATTGTTGAACCAATAAGCCTGATAGCCTTCTAGCCATACAGGTAGAACAAAGACAGAGGGGGTAGACACTGTGCGATTGTTGAAACCACTGCTAGCCCACTAGCTACTGCAAGCACCTTGAAAAGTTCTACATTATGTTTCTTCACTACCTCACAGACACTGAAATGGCACTAAGGTACTAGTAGTAGGCAGTGGGCACCACTCTCTGCTCCTCTTCTGATACACTTAGTGCTTAGCCTGTGTGCCCTTCTGACTACTGGTGCTGCTTCTTCAAGTTGTAAAAATATAGACTCTTACTCTATGTACTACCAATGTGCCTCTGCCCTGGGTAACTCCCCTGCCCTCCTGCCCTCTTGTACTGCTGCTCCAAATTGTAAAAATATTTATTCTGTGACTTGTGTTATTATAGTACACCATGTACTACTAACCCTCTGCTGCCCTGCATGTCTTGCAGCTCCTCCACTGCTCTTGCTGTCTGTTTGCCCATGTATGCTGTTGTGCATCTCCTCCAATGATGCTGTAAAACTATTCCCCATAAGAAATGATGGGTAACACATTTTGACAGCTATCTTATACTCTTAACTAAATTTGGCCAAAATGAACACAAAGATGAATGAATCTGAGGTGCCATGAAAAAGAAAAATATCTTGTCAAATGATTCATCTGAAAAAAATAATTTTTAAACTTCACTGCCAGTAGCTCTCATCCTATTGGCTGATTTGAATTTGAAGAATCAAATCAACCAATAGGAATGCAAGGGACGCCATATTTAAATGCATACCTTGAATTCACTATTCAGTGTCCGGCGGCGATCGTACGAAAAGGATCCTCCACGTTCCATGACTCCAAGGTCGCCGATCCTGCTCCGCGCTCATCTCTGATCTGTGCTGACTTGGTCCTGGATGAAGAAGGGAGAGGTCCTGCTTGGAAGAAGATGTCGCCTGCTTGGAAGAAGACTTCACCGCCTGGAACAGAACCTTCTTAGGACTTCAGGAATGGTGAGTACCTATTTGGGGGTAACGGTTAGACTTAGGCCTATTTTTTTTTGGGGGGGTTGTTTTGTATTTAGATTAGGGATTTATTGGGCATTCTTAAAAGAGCTGAATGCCCTTTTAAAGGCAATGCCCATACAAATGCCCCTTTAGGGATAATGGGTAGTTTAGGATTTTTTAGTGTTAGGTTTTTTTATTTTGGGGGGATTTGGTGGGTGGGGGGTTTTACTGATAGAGGGGGACGTAGTATTTTTTTACCGAAACGTGCTGTTTAACTTAGGGCAATGTCCTACAAAAGGCCCTTTTAAGTTTTAGAATAGGGGGTGTTTTTATTTTGGGGGGCTTTTTTATTTTCATAGGGATTAGGTTTTATTTTTTATTTTTGATAATTTGGTTTATTATTTTATGTAATGTTAGACTTTTTTATCTTCTGTAAGCTTAGTTTTTTTAATTTTTAAGTAATGTTAGCTTTTTTATTTTAATTGTTTGTAATTTAGTAATTTAGGTAATTGGAGTTCATTTAGGGGGTGTTAGGTTAGGGGGTGTAAGGTTAGGGGGCTTAGTAATTTAATTAGTTATTTGCGTTGTAGGGGTTTGGTGGATTAGGGGTTTATAGATTTATTAGGATTATTGCATTGTGTGTGTGTTTGGCGGATTTGGGGTTAATAGTTTTATTAGTTTTATTGGGTTGTGGGTTAATTGCGGATTAGGGATTAATAGTTTTAATAGGTACTTTGCGATGTGGGTTAATGGCAGATTAGGGGTTAATAGTTTTAATAGAGACTTTGCGATGTGGGTGAATGGCGGATTAGGGGTTAATACATTTATTAGGTCGTCTGCAATGTTGGGGTTGGCGGATTTAGGGGTTAATTTATTTGGTAGATTGCGATGTGTGTGAATGGTGGATTGGGGTTAATAGTTTAATTAGGCATATTGCGTTCTGGGGGGTTGTCGATTTCGGGTTAATACTTTTGTTATTAGTTTCAATGTGGGTTTGATGGCGGAAGTAGGGGTTTTACGTGTCGGGTTTATTTTTGGAAGGCAGGTTAGACTTTACTTTTTTTCTAAAATGCCGTAAGCCTCTGGCGACTCCAGAAATTTGAATTTACGCTCATTTCTGGACATTGCTAGTTTATTCGACTTACGGCACTTTATAAACTGCCGGCGGGGTTTAAGTGATACCCCGATGTGCAAGATGAAATTTAGGGGTGGGGCGGGTTTCAGCAGTTGCGCAGAAGTCTGCGGCGCATATGTAATCTCGCCCCTGATGTGGTGTTTAAATACTGGTGCACAGGCCATCACAGTATATGTTGCTTAAACTTGGTAACGATTTGTACTAGAAGGATTTTTTGCTAACGGATGAATATTGCAAAAATTCTGGTATTTAAAATTAAAATAGACCCAATGCACATTTTAGTTTTGATCTTTATACCCCTTTAAGTTATGGGCATGGGACAGACTAGCAATAGTGAAAGCACATTGCTGCTTAGTTATGACCCATAGGTGTAACAATTAGAAAAACACCTCACTCTCCAGGCTTCACCTTCCACCATTTTTGCATGTGATTCAAACCCTCTCCCCAAAAATAATTCTAAAAATGAGCAAGAGACAAAAACATCAGGTGCAGCTGCATGCTTTATTTAAAGACAGTTGCCACAGCTTTTAAAAATGTATGCTTTGCACAACCCCGGTTTTATAGAAACTTTTGCCAATAAATTTTTTCTGAAGATGTTGATACTAATCTATTTAATTTAGAGCGCTATTATATATTGATTTTATATATTTTTTTATTTAGTTCTTACACTATGGGAAGGCTATATACTATGGTAAGGCTAAAATCATTCAGCTATATTACGAGTTTTGCGTTATGAGTGAAAAAGCATTGTTATGGCCCATAACAATGCTTTTTTCCTAACGCCGCTTTTACAAGTCCTGTGAGTATAGGTGTACCGCACACCTTTTTGGCCGTCACGCAACGTCAGTACCGCACTTTAAGAAAAGTCCTTTTTCAATGGGACTCCCATAGCGCCAGTATTACGAGTTTTGCGGTGAGGCCAAAAAGTGAGCGGTACAGCCTAAAATGACAAGATCCATAACGCCATCTAAAGTCAGTAGTTATGAGTTTTATGCTACAAAACTGTACCATAAAACTCATAACTAAACTGTCACAGAGTACAGTAACACCCATAAACTACCTATTAACCCCTAAACCGAGGCCCTACCGCATCGCAAACACTAAACTAAAATGTATTAACTCCTATTCCGCCGCTTCCCGACATCGTTGCTGCTATAATAAAATTATTAACCCCCAAACTGCCGCCCTTCCACATCGCAAACACTATTTAAATATTGTTAACCCCTAAACTGCCATCCGCCCACACTGCCGCTATAATAAATCTATTAACCCCTAAACCTAACCCTTAACGTAACCCTAACACCCCCTAACTTAAATATAATTAAAATAAATCTAAATAAAACTTACTATTATTACCTAAATACCTAAATTAGGTTTTATTTTTATTTCGCCGAAAATATAGCGCTCAAAACTCATAATTTGGCTGATTGTTGTTTGCAAAGGTAAGTGACTTTTTTGTACATCATCCTTACTATGTAAATAATTTATGGAATTTATCAAATTTGCATAAATATTAATTGATAATAAAAAGGTTTCTATATAAAATTTCTAGTTATACAGTGTTAGATATATTTTAAAACTAATCAATTGGATAATGATTCTCTGCAATAAACTACTGTATCTTTTTGTAGCCTAAACTAGTTTATAGAGAAATATACAGTAATGATCCTTCTGTAACACCGTAGCTATTTGTCCATTACCTCAATTCTCTTATTAAAGGGACAGTCAACACCAGAATTTTTGTTATTTAAAAAGATAGATAATCCCTTTATTACCCATTCCCGAGTTTTGCATAACCAACACAGTTATATTAATATACTTTTTACCCCTGTGATTAACTTGTATCTAAGCATCTTCTGACAGCCCGCTGATCACATGACATTTTATTTATTATCTATTGACTTTCATTTTAGCCAATTAGTGCAGAGTCTGCCATAAGCCACTGGCATGATCACAATGTTACTCACATTGAACTAGCTCTCCCCTGTTGCGAAAAGCATATGATAAGAGATAGCCTTCAAGGGCTTAGAAATTATCATATGAACCTTCAACTAAGAATACCAAAGAAAAAAAGCAAAATTGGTGATAAAAGTAAATTGGAAAGTTGTTTAAAATTACATGCCCTATCTGAAACATGAAAGTTTTTTATGAACTTGACTGTTCCTTTAAGATGCTAATGTGTGCATGTATGAGTGTGTGTTTATATATATATAATAACAAGGTACTGTAATCAGAAAGATAATAGATGTTTTAAATAAATACTGACGAGCATTTGCATTATAGATTATATAGAAAAAGTAATATATATATATATATATATATATATATATATATATATACACACAAAATAAAGTCCAGTACTCGCTCACAAGCTCTCAGCTAAGTTTATAAGAAACTGGAAGAGATACCGCATTTGGCCAAACGGGACAGTCTCTTCCAAAACCTGGGACTCTAATACAGCCACATAAATGCAGGCTCACACACAGGTGCAAGCTCCTATTCAAACAAATTGGGAACTAATCAGGGTTCACAGACTTTTGTAATCATCCTTTAGCACAAGCAAAACAAGGAAAGTGGAACCGTAATCCTAGACCGGACCGGGGACACATCACATGACCCCGAAACACTGCTCAGCTATGGTGCTATAGCACTCTCAAAAAGCGGCACTATTTCCAGAGTCACATGCAGCCTTGGCCCAGACCAGCCTGGGAGCAAGTACCTAGGGAAATTTACTAAACAGACATTACAATATACACAAAAATAAAGTCTAGCACTCGCTCACAAGCTCTCATGTCTATGCTCCATAGGCCCGTTAGGTTTAAATTTCGTGAATGAGGTGAAGGAGAGCATTTGGAAAAGAGAGTTCCTAGAATTATTTTCGCTACTGCCTTTGGATCAATTTATGGAGGTTAAGGAGGATGCTAAAGGTGAGCAGGGGAAGAAGGAGGAGGAGGAAAGAAAGAAAGAAGGGGTATAGCAAGATACCTAAGATGTTTGCTAACTGGTCCAGAGCTTTTTGCTAGACATGTGCGGTTCGTTTCGGATTAATTCGGAAATTCGGTAAATTCGGTAAATTCGGTAAATTCGGAGATTCGGATCGATTCGGATTTCCGAATTAAAATACTTCCGAATCTACCGAATGAATCCGAAATAGCTGCCGTATCTCCGAATAAATCCGAATTAGCTCGGTAAAATTCGGCATTTCCCCATAGGAAACAATGGGAGTTTCGGCTGAAAAAAAACTAACACCGCAGCCCCATTGTTTCCTATGGGGAAACACTAAGTCTGCACCTAACACCCTAACATGTACCCCGAGTCTCTAAACACCCCTAATCTAACACTTATTAACCCCTAATCTGCCGCCCCCGCTATCGCTGACACCTGCATTATTTTATTAACCCCTAATCTGCCGAACCGATATCGCCGCCGCCTACATTATAGCTATTAACCCCTAATCTGCTGTCCCTAACACCGCCGACCCCTACATTATAGTTATTAACCCCTGATCTGCCCCCCCCAACGTCGCCGCAATCTAACTACAAGTATTAACCCCTAATCTGCCGACCGAATATCGCCGCCGCCTACATTATAGCTATTAACCCCTAATCTGCTGTCCCTAACACAGCTGACCCCTACATTATAGTTATTAACCCCTGATCTGCCCCCCCCAACGTCGCCGCAATCTAACTACAAGTATTAACCCCTAATCTGCCGACCCGATATCGCCGCCGCCTACATTATAGCTATTAACCCCTAATCTGCTGTCCCTAACACCGCCGACCCCTACATTATAGTTATTAACCCCTGATCTGCCCCCCCCAACGTCGCCGCAATCTAACTACAAGTATTAACCCCTAATCTGCCGACCCGATATCGCCGCCTACATTATAGCTATTAACCCCTAATCTGCTGTCCCTAACACCGCCGACCCCTACATTATAGTTATTAACCCCTAATCTGCCCCCCCCCCCAACGTCGCCACAATCTAACTACAAGTATTAACCCCTAATCTGCCGACCGCAAATCGCCGCAACTATAATAAATGTATTAACCCCTAAACCGCCGCACTCCCGCCTCGCAAACACTATAATACATTTTATTAACCCCTAATCTGCCCTCCCTAACATCGCCGCCACCTACCTACAATTATTAACCCCTAATCTCCCGCCCCCAACGTCGCCGCTACTATAATAAGGTTATTAACCCCTAAACCTAAGTCTAACCCTAACACTAACACCCCCTAACTTAAATATAATTTAAATAAAACGAAATAAATTTACTATAGTTAAATAAATGAATCCTATTTAAAACTAAATACTTACCTGTAAAATAAACCCTAAGATAGCTGCAATATAACTAATAGTTACATTGTAGCTATTTTAGGATTTATTTTTATTTTACAGGCAACTTTGTATTTATTTTAACTAGGTACAATAGTTATTAAATAGTTAATAACTATTTAATAACTACCTAGCTAAAATAAATACAAATTTACCTGTAAAATAAATCCTAACCTAAGTTACAATTACACCTAACACTACACTATACTTTAATAAATTATTCCTATTTAAAACAAAATACTTACCTGTAAAATAAACCCTAATATAGCTGCAATATAACTAATAGTTACATTGTAGCTATTTTAGCATTTATATTTATTTTACAGGCAACTTTGTATTTATTTTAACTAGGTACAATAGCTATTAAATAGTTATTGACTAATTAATAGCTACCTAGTTAAAATAATTACAAAATTACCTGTAAAATAAATCCTAACCTAAGTTACAATAAAACCTAACACTACACTATCATTAAATAAATTAACTACAAGTACCTACAATTATCTACAATTAAATAAACTAAAGTACAAACCCCCCCCACTAAATTACAAAAAATAAAAAACCACTAAATTACAAAAGATAAAAAAATATTACAAGAATTTTAAACTAATTACACCTAATCTAAGCCCCCTAATAAAATAACAAAGCCCCCCAAAATAAAAAAAATGCCCTACCCTATACTAAATTACAAAAGTTAACAGCTCTATTACCTTACCAGCCCTGAACAGGGCCCTTTGCGGGGCATGCCCCAAAGAAAACAGCTCTTTTGCCTGTAAAAAAAAAACACAATCCCCCCCCCCCACATTACAACCCACCACCCACATACCCCTACTCTAACCCAAACCCCCCTTAAATAAACCTAACACTACCCCCCTGAAGATCTCCCTACCTTGAGTCGTGTTCACCCAGCCGGGCCGAAGTCTTCATCCGATGGGGCAGAAGAGGACATCCAGACCGGCAGAAGTCTTCATCCAAGCGGGGCAAGAAGAGGTCTTCCATCCATCATATAAGTACCAAAATACAAACAAACACTAAATTACCAAAAATAATAAAATATTACAATAATTTTAAACTAATTACACCTAATCTAAGCCCCCTACTAGCTATTAATATAGCTTCAATATAACTAATAGTTACATTGTAGCTATTTTAGGATTTATATGTATTTTACAGGCAACTTTGTATTTATTTTAACTAGGTACAATAGTTATTAAATAGTTAATAACTATTTAATAACTACCTAGCTAAAATAAATACAAATTTACCTGTAAAATAAATCATAACCTAAGTTACAATTAAACCTAACACTACACTATCATTAAATTAACTAAATAAATGAATCCGATATATAACTAAAGACTTACCTGTAAAATAAACCCTAATATAGCTGCAATATAACTAATAGTTACATTGTAGCTATTTTAGCATTTATATTTATTGTACAGGCAACTTTGTATTCATTTTAACTAGGTTCAATAGCTATTAAATAGATATTGACTATTTAATAGCTACCTAGTTAAAATAATTAAAAAATTACCTGTAAAATAAATCCTAACCTAAGTTACAATTAAACCTAACACTACACTATCATTAAATAAATTAACTACAAGTACCTACAATTAAATACAATTAAAAAAACTAAACTAAAGTACAAAACCCCCCCACTAAATTACAAAAAATAAAAAAATATTACAAGAATTTTAAACTAATTACACCTAATCTAAGCCCCCTAATAAAATAACAAAGCCCCCCAAAATAAAAAAAATGCCCTAACCTATACTAAATTACAAAAGTTAACAGCTCTATTACCTTACCGCCCTGAACAGGGCCCTTTGCGGGGCATGCCCCAAAGAAAACAGCTCTTTTGCCTGTAAAAAAAAAACACAATCCCCCCCCCCACATTACAACCCACCACCCACATACCCCTACTCTAACCCAAACCCCCCTTAAATAAACCTAACACTACCCCCCTGAAGATCTCCCTACCTTGAGTCGTGTTCACCCAGCCGGGCCGAAGTCTTCATCCGATGGGGCAGAAGAGGACATCCAGACCGGCAGAAGTCTTCATCCAAGCGGGGCAAGAAGAGGTCTTCCATCCATCAGAAAAGTACAAAAAAACAAACAAACACTAAATTAGCAAAAATAATAAAATATTACAATAATTTTAAACTAATTACACCTAATCTAAGCCCCCTACTAGCTATTAATATAGCTACAATATAACTAATAGTTACATTGTAGCTATTTTAGGATTTATATTTATTTTACAGGCAACTTTGTATTTATTTTAACTAGGTACAATAGCTATTAAATAGTTAATAACTATTTAATAACTACCTAGCTAAAATAAATACAAATTTACCTGTAAAATAAACCCTAACCTAAGTTACAATTACACCTAACACTACACTGTCATTAAATTAACTAAATAAATTAATCCTATATAAAACTAAATACTTACCTGTAAAATAAACCCTAATATAGCTACAATATAACTAATAGTTACATTGTAGCTATTTTAGCATTTATATTTATTTTACAGGCAACTTTGTATTTATTTTAACTAGGTACAATAGCTATTAAATAGTTATTTACTGTTTAATAGCTACCTAGTTAAAATAATTACAAAATTACCTGTAAAATAAATCCTAACCTTAGTTACTATTAAACCTAACACTACACTATCATTAAATAAATTAACTACAAGTACCTACAATTAAATACAATGAAATAAACTAAAGTACAAAAAAAACAAACACTAAATTACAAAAAATAAAAAAAATTACAAGAATTTTAAACTAATTACACCTAATCTAAGCCCCCTAATAAAATAACAAAGCCCCCCAAAATAAAAAAATGCCCTACCCTATACTAAATTACAAAAGTAATCAGCTCTATTACCTTACCAGCCCTGAACAGGGCCTTTTGCGGGGCATGCCCCAAAGAAAACAGCTCTTTTGCCTGTAAAAAAAAACACAATACCCCCCCCCCCCACATTACAACCCACCACCCACATACCCCTACTCTAACCCTAACCCCCCTTAAATAAACCTAACACTACCCCCCTGAAGATCTCTCTACCGTGTCTTCACCCAGCGGGCCGAAGTCTTCATCCGATCGGGCAGAAGAGGACATCCAGACCGGCAGAAGTCTTCATCCAAGCGGGGCAAGAAGAGGTCTTCCATCCATCAGAAGTCTTGATCCAGGCGGCATCTTCTCTGTTCATCCATCCGGAGTGGAGCGGCAGCATCCTGAAGACATCCCACGCAGAGCATCCTCTTCTTTCTTGATCCGACGACTAGGTGACTGTACCTTTAAGTGACGTCATCCAAGATGGCGTCCCTTGAATTCCGATTGGCTGATAGGATTCTATCAGCCAATCGGAATTAAGGTAGGAAAAATCTGATTGAGGATGCTCTGCGTGGGATGTCTTCAGGATGCTGCCGCTCCGCTCCGGATGGATGAACAGAGAAGATGCCGCCTGGATCAAGACTTCTGATGGATGGAAGACCTCTTCTTGCCCCGCTTGGATGAAGACTTCTGCCGGTCTGGATGTCCTCTTCTGCCCGATCGGATGAAGACTTCGGCCCGCTGGGTGAAGACACGGTAGAGAGATCTTCAGGGGGGTAGTGTTAGGTTTATTTAAGGGGGGTTTGGGTTAGAGTAGGGGTATGTGGGTGGTGGGTTGTAATGTGGGGGGGGGTATTGTGTTTTTTTTTACAGGCAAAAGAGCTGTTTTCTTTGGGGCATGCCCCGCAAAAGGCCCTGTTCAGGGCTGGTAAGGTAATAGAGCTGATTACTTTTGTAATTTAGTATAGGGTAGGGCATTTTTTTATTTTGGGGGGCTTTGTTATTTTATTAGGGGGCTTAGATTAGGTGTAATTAGTTTAAAATTCTTGTAATTTTTTTTATTTTTTGTAATTTAGTGTTTGTTTTTTTGTACTTTAGTTTAGTTTATTTCATTGTATTTAATTGTAGGTACTTGTAGTTAATTTAATTAATGATAGTGTAGTGTTAGGTTTAATAGTAACTTAGGTTAGGATTTATTTTACAGGTAATTTTGTAATTATTTTAACTAGGTAGCTATTAAACAGTAAATATCTATTTAATAGCTATTGTACCTAGTTAAAATAAATACAAAGTTGCCTGTAAAATAAATATAAATGCTAAAATAGCTACAATGTAACTATTAGTTATATTGTAGCTATATTAGGGTTTATTTTACAGGTAAGTATTTAGTTTTATATAGGATTAATTTATTTAGTTAATTTAATGACAGTGTAGTGTTAGGTGTAATTGTAACTTAGGTTAGGGTTTATTTTACAGGTAAATTTGTATTTATTTTAGCTAGGTAGTTATTAAATAGTTATTAACTATTTAATAGCTATTGTACCTAGTTAAAATAAATACAAAGTTGCCTGTAAAATAAATATAAATCCTAAAATAGCTACAATGTAACTATTAGTTATATTGTAGCTATATTAATAGCTAGTAGGGGGCTTAGATTAGGTGTAATTAGTTTAAAATTATTGTAATATTTTATTATTCTTGCTAATTTAGTGTTTGTTTGTTTTTTTGTACTTTTCTGATGGATGGAAGACCTCTTCTTGCCCCGCTTGGATGAAGACTTCTGCCGGTCTGGATGTCCTCTTCTGCCCCATCGGATGAAGACTTCGGCCCGGCTGGGTGAACACGACTCAAGGTAGGGAGATCTTCAGGGGGGTAGTGTTAGGTTTATTTAAGGGGGGTTAGGGATAGAGTAGGGGTATGTGGGTGGTGGGTTGTAATGTGGGGGGGGGGGGTATTGTGTTTTTTTTTACAGGCAAAAGAGCTGTTTTCTTTGGGGCATGCCCCGCAAAAGGCCCTGTTCAGGGCTGGTAAGGTAATAGAGCTGTTAACTTTTGTAATTTAGTATAGGGTAGGGCATTTTTTTTTATTTTGGGGGGCTTTGGTATTTTATTAGGGGGCTTAGATTAGGTGTAATTAGTTTAAAATTCTTGTAATATTTTTTTATTTTTTGTAATTTAGTGGGGGGGGGGGTTTGTACTTTAGTTTAGTTTTTTTAATTGTATTTAATTGTAGGTACTTGTAGTTAATTTATTTAATGATAGTGTAGTGTTAGGTTTATTTGTAACTTAGGTTAGGATTTATTTTACAGGTAATTTTGTAATTATTTTAACTAGGTAGCTATTAAATAGTCAATATCTATTTAATAGCTATTGAACCTAGTTAAAATAAATACAAAGTTGCCTGTACAATAAATATAAATGCTAAAATAGCTACAATGTAACTATTAGTTATATTGCAGCTATATTAGGGTTTATTTTACAGGTAAGTCTTTAGTTTTATATAGGATTCATTTATTTAGTTAATTTAATGATAGTGTAGTGTTAGGTGTAATTGTAACTTAGGTTATGATTTATTTTACAGGTAAATTTGTATTTATTTTAGCTAGGTAGTTATTAAATAGTTATTAACTATTTAATAGCTATTGTACCTAGTTAAAATAAATACAAAGTTGCCTGTAAAATAAATATAAATCCTAAAATAGCTACAATGTAACTATTAGTTATATTGAAGCTATATTAATAGCTAGTCGGGGGCTTAGATTAGGTGTAATTAGTTTAAAATTATTGTAATATTTTATTATTTTTGCTAATTTAGTGTTTGTTTGTATTTTGGTACTTGTATGATGGATGGAAGACCTCTTCTTGCCCCGCTTGGATGAAGACTTCTGCCGGTCTGGATGTCCTCTTCTGCCCCATCGGATGAAGACTTCGGCCCGGCTGGGTGAACACGACTCAAGGTAGGGAGATCTTCAGGGGGGTAGTGTTAGGTTTATTTAAGGGGGGTTTGGGTTAGAGTAGGGGTATGTGGGTGGTGGGTTGTAATGTGGGGGGGGGATTGTGGTTTTTTTTTACAGGCAAAAGAGCTGTTTTCTTTGGGGCATGCCCCGCAAAGGGCCCTGTTCAGGGCTGGTAAGGTAATAGAGCTGTTAACTTTTGTAATTTAGTATAGGGTAGGGCATTTTTTTTTATTTTGGGGGGCTTTGTTATTTTATTAGGGGGCTTAGATTAGGTGTAATTAGTTTAAAATTCTTGTAATATTTTTTTATTTTTTGTAATTTAGTGTTTGTTTGTTTTTGTAATTTAGTGGGGGGTTTTTGTACTTTAGTTTATTTAATTGTAGATAATTGTAGGTACTTGTAGTTAATTTATTTAATGACAGTGTAGTGTTAGGTTTAATTGTAACTTAGGTTAGGATTTATTTTACAGGTAATTTTGTAATTATTTTAACTAGGTAGCTATTAATTAGTCAATAACTATTTAATAGCTTTTGTACCTAGTTAAAATAAATACAAAGTTGCCTGTAAAATAAATATAAAGGCTAAAATAGCTACAATGTAACTATTAGTTATATTGCAGCTATCTTAGGGTTTATTTTACAGGTAAGTATTTTGTTTTAAATATGATTCATTTATTTAGTTAATTTAATGATAGTGTAGTGTTAGGTGTAATTGTAACTTAGGTTAGGATTTATTTTACAGGTAAATTTGTATTTATTTTAGCTAGGTAGTTATTAAATAGTTATTAACTATTTAATAACTATTGTACCTAGTTAAAATAAATACAAAGTTGCCTGTAAAATAAAAATAAATCCTAAAATAGCAACAATGTAACTATTAGTTATATTGTAGCTATATTAGGGTTTATTTTACAGGTAAGTCTTTAGTTTTAAATAGGATTCATTTATTTAACTATAGTAAACTTATTTCGTTTTATTTAAATTATATTTAAGTTAGGGGGTGTTAGTGTTAGGGTTAGACTTAGGTTTAGGTGTTAATAACCTTATTATAGTAGCGGCGACGTTGGGGGCGGGAGATTAGGGGTTAATACTTGTAGGTAGGTGGCGGCGATGTTAGGGAGGGCAGATTAGGGGTTAATAAAATGTATTATAGTGTTTGCGAGGCGGGAGTGCGGCGGTTTAGGGGTTAATACATTTATTATAGTGGCGGCGATTTGCGGTCGGCAGATTAGGGGTTAATACTTGTAGTTAGATTGTGGCGACGTTGGGGGGAGGCAGATTAGGGGTTAATAACTATAATGTAGGGGTCGGCGGTGTTAGGGACAGCAGATTAGGGGTTAATAGCTATAATGTAGGCGGCGGCGATATCGGGTCGGCAGATTAGGGGTTAATACTTGTAGTTAGATTGCGGCGACGTTGGGGGGGGCAGATTAGGGGTTAATAACTATAATGTAGGGGTCGGCGGTGTTAGGGACAGCAGATTAGGGGTTAATAGCTATAATGTAGGCGGCGGCGATATCGGGTCGGCAGATTATTGGTTAATACTTGTAGTTAGATTGCGGCGACGTTGGGGGAGGCAGATTAGGGGTTAATAACTATAAGGTAGGGGTCGGCGGTGTTAGGGACAGCAGATTAGGGGTTAATAGTTATAATGTAGGTGGCGGCGATATCGGGTCGGCAGATTAGGGGTTAATACTTGTAGTTAGATTGCGGCGACGTTGGGGGGGGCAGATTAGGGGTTAATAACTATAATGTAGGGGTCGGCGGTGTTAGGGACAGCAGATTAGGGGTTAATAGCTATAATGTAGGTTGCGGCGATATCCGATCGGCAGATTAGGGGTTAAATAATGTTATTATAGGGTTTGCAATGTGGGGGGGCCTCGGTTTAGTGGTTCATAGGTAGTTTATGGGTGTTAGTGTACTAAAAACATACCGAATTTCGGAACGGAATAGAACCGAATTCAGCCGAATCCGAATAAATCCGAAACAAATTTATTTGGATCCGAATAAATCCGAAATGAATTTATTCAAATTTTGCCGAATCCGATTCGATCCGAAACGAAATTCGAAAAGTCCGAATCGATCCGAACCGAAAACGAACCGAATTTTTTAGCCGTGCACATGTCTACTTTTTGCATTCTGGACAGTGTGATTACGCAGAAGTTTCCAGAACAGGGCTCGGCCATGTTCTGCTATCTAGATGAATTCTCATTGGCCTACCTCACTTATGGGGTATGGCATGGTGGAGATATGATGAACAGTTTTGTCAGAGGATAGCAGTTCGTCCTGACATGAGATGGGACAATAGGGACATGGGCATTTGGATGGAAATTATGACTCCATTGCAAGAGGGTCAGTCCATTTTGGTTAGGAGGACTGGCCTCTTGAGTGCGGCTGGAAACAGTTCAGCAGTGGCCCTCAGAAAATAATTGTGTTTTCAATTCAATGACGGGCAATGTCAATTTGGGTCCTCGTGCAAGTATAAGCAGTGGGGTTCATCCCTACGCTAAGTGTTTCAAGAAAGGAAAAATCGGAACTAGGCCCGGGGAGGTGGGTAGTCCGGGCTCGGAGACCGGTGGACATCAGAAGCATGGTCCCTTGACTAAGGCAGTAAACTAAGGTAAGGGGAAGAAGTGGGTAGGTGGAGCTGCTTTTAACAGTTTTTAGCTCAGGGTTTTGCATTCCATTTCAGGAGGAGAACGGGTTGGGGGTGTCAGGGAATTTGAGGTTCGCAAAGGAATTTCTGGGGGTGGTTTGGGAAAAGTTGGGGAACGAGGTGTCCCTGGGCATATGGCTGGCCCCTTTTCATCTATGCCATTACCTAACCTGCGGTTGTCCCCCTTGGGGGTAGTCCCGAAGAAGGTGCCATGCCAGTTCTGAATGATACACCACCTGTCATACCTGAAAGGTCTTTCGGTTAATGATGGGATTGATCCGGAGCTGGTGTTGGTTCGGAATGCATTGTTTGAAGATGCTGTAGCTTTGGTGAGACACGCGGACCGGGGGGCCTACTGGCAAAAGTGGACATTGAGGCTGTCTTTCGTCTGCTTCCGGTTCACCTGGCCTGCCACCATTTGTTGGGAGGCCTTTTTGAAGGGAAGTTTTTTGTGGATTTATGCCTCCCTATGGGGTGTTCTATTTCTTGTTCTTATTTCGAAACGTTTAGCTGTTTCATTTAATGGGTTGTTAAGAAAGTGTCAGGTGTGTGTTCTTTGGTCCATTTATGGGACGATTTTTTGTTTGTTAGCCCCCCAGATTCTATGGACTGTTGGCATCTGATGGACGCCTTCGAGCAGGTGGCAGTTGAGTTTGGCATTCCGGTGGCTGCGGATAAGTCAGAGGGTCCAATTGTGACATTGAGCATTTTAGGGATTCACATTGATTCAGTGAAGATGGAATACAGCTTACCTCATGATAAAGTGGCTGACTTGTGTGGTGTATTGCGGCAAACGTTGGTTAGGAAGAAAATCACTTTGAAGGAGATTAAATTGTTGTTGGGTAAATTAAATTTTGCCTGCAGGATTATCCCGGTGGGGAGGGTGTTCTGTCGCTGGCTATGGTGGGGGTCAAGGAGCCATTGCATCATGTTCGATTGACAAAAACTTTGAAGGAGGACTTGTTAGTTTGGTTGCAATATCTGGAGGAGTTTAATGGGAGGTTTTTAATTCATCAGCACCCTGATGTTTATTTGTTCACAGATGCCTCTGTGGCCCAGGGGTCTGGGGTATACTTGGGAGGTAAGTGGTGCGCGGATGCATGGCCATCAGAATGACATGCAGGGGGGCTTACAAAGAACTTGGTTTTTGTTGAATTGTTCCCTTTATTGGTGGCCTTAACAATTTGGCCGGGTATGTTGAGGGACAGGAAGGTTATGTTTCACTCAGATAACATGGAGGTGGTGTTGGCCGTTAATAATTTGTCTGCATCCTCCCCTCCGGTGGTGGCTCTCCTACATTTGTTTGTCCTTGAATGTCTGAGATGCAATGTGTTATTCAGGGCTGTACATGTGCCTGATAAATTGAATGGGATTGCCGATTCTCTTTCCCATTTTCAGTGGGACAGATTCTGGGAACTGGCCCCAATTGCGGAAGAGATGGGGATGCATTGTCCAAGGGACTTGTGGAAGGTGGATTTCCTGGCTTGTTGAGGATGGTGAGGTTTGCACTGGCAGAGTCCACATGGAAGGCTTACGCACAGGTATGGAAGGAGTGGCTTGCAGTACTAAAGTAGGCTGAGGGGCCTTCATGGCCTGGATTTGGTTGGAGGTATTTTTGAGTTGGATGGCAGATTGGAGGAGAAGGAAGGTGTCAAGGGCTATGGTGAAGCATAGGCCGGCAGCGGTTGCTTTTCTATGTCAATGTTTGGGTTGGGAGGATATCACTGTCTTTTTTGTAGTCTGGATGGAGGCTAAAGGATTGTGCAAGAGAGGGTGTACTCCGGATTCGAGACGGTCAGTGATTTTCTCGTTGTTACGTAGGGTGGTGGGGGTATTGGCTTCGGTTTGTTCGGATGAGTATGAGGTGGTTCTGTTCTGCGCTGCCTTCATCTTAGCGATTTTTGCCGCATTTAGAGTATCAGAGATTGTAGGGGCAACTAAGCGGGATGGACGGGGGAGTATTCAATGGGGTGATGTTTGGATTCAGTATATGGTTGCAGCAGTCCAAGACCGATCAGGGAGGAAAAGGGAGAGTAATCGGCCTAGCGACCATAGGGGGTGCATGTTGCCCAGTGGGGTCTGTCTCAGCGTTGATTAGAGTTCAGCCAGCAGGTGGGGTCCCCCTGCTTGTTCACCAGAATGGGGATACGTTGTAATGCTTCCAATTTGTGTTCATTTTCAGGAAAGTGTTGGCATCATTGGGGCTCCCACCTCTTGATTTTGGGTCACACTCGTTTCGGATAGGGGCAGCCACTGAAGCGAGAATGTTGGGTATGTCAGATGAAAGTATTAAAGGGATTGGGAAGTGGGCCTCAAATAGATTTAGATCATATGTTAGAAGTGATTTGTTTTTTTTTAGTTTGTCTTATGTTCTTTTGGTAGGTCCCATCAAATGTTGGGTCATCTGCCATTCCTACATCTATTGGGCCAGGCGAGCAGCAATGACAAAAGATAGTGGGAGTCAGCTAGGCCTTGATGCCGAAGTTGTTCATGTTTGGTTGTTTGGTTTTCGAGGCTTAAAATTAATTTGTCATTCAGAGTCATTTGTAAGGTGGTGGAATATGCCAGACTATTTTGGCCCCCTGGTATGTTGTTGATCCATGCTGGGGGTAATGATTTGGGCTTCATCTCTCAAAAAGACCTGTGAATGGGTATAAAACGGGATTTACTCAAATTACTGGAGCTGTTTCCGGGTTTAGTTCTAGTGTGGTTCGAAATTGAGCCTAGGTTAATTTGGAGGGCGGCATGGGATGTAGAGAGGTTGGAGGCATCTGGGAGAAAGGTCAATAGAATTCTGAGTAAATTTGTGCAGAAAAACGGTGGGGTGTCTATTCGGCACTTGTAATTTAAAGGAAACTCAGACAAATGCTTCTTTTTAGAGATGGGGTTCTCTTAAATGAGGTGGGGCTTCACCTGTTTAATTTTAATTTGAGAGAAGGGTTAGTAAAGGCCTTGGGTGGTGGCGGGGTCTGGCTTTAGGCTGTCCTGGTGGCTGGGGGCTTGCCTTTTAGTGGTTTGTGGAGTTCTGCTGGGTACCTCCAGTAAAGCCAGAAGAGGTCTTGAAGGGTTCTGAGGGGATCCTTGGAACAGAGGACAGAAGGGTTTACCTGGCAAGCCCCGTGGGTTTATTTATGTTAATTCTGTTATTTGGGGATATATATATTATATATATATATATTATGCTGTTTAATAAAACAAGCTGCGACCTTTATACCCCATGAAGTTGCTTTGGTTTTTATTGAGGAGTAACTTAGTCCCTAATTAGGGGGTCACTGTACTACATAATAATTTGAACTAATTGCAAAACTTATGTTTGCTAAACAGCAGTGTCAAATATCACCATAAATCCTCAAGCTAGATTAATGAAAACTACTTTTTAAAGGTAATAATTTTAAAAACATGAACAAATAGAAGACAACGCAACAGAATTACGTTGTTATGTTTTTTTTTAAAAATCGTTTTATGTATAATATTGTGCCTTTTACAATGATTAAGCTTATTAATAGTTACTGTTGTTTTTTTTCCTCTCCCCTTTATAACATTCTGAAAGTAATATCCAAACCATAAATAACATATTGTAATAATACACCTATTGCACTGTATCTGAAACTACCCATTTGTCTAAACATGATTATTATTTTTTTATTTTCTCAGCACTAACAGGTCTAATTTCTTTTATATACAAAATATATTTTCACTGTAACAATTTTGTAAGAGCAACTCAAATTTATTCTTCTAAGTTTATTTCAGGTTAAGAGTTTTAATTTTGTTTGTAATTATTATTATATTATCCACATATAACCAGGGAGGTCTGCCAGTTAATTTCCTACTGGTAATGTTCAGCAGCTTAAAGATAAGTAGTTTAGGGGCTTATCATAATCACAAATAATGTTCTGTACTGGTTAGAAGAATTTATGCATTTTGAAGCTGCTTGTTTTGTAAGAGATGAGTGGGATCTTTTTACATTTTTGTTTTTAAGTATTTAATCACAGTCATTAAATAGGTGCATATTCAAATTAGAGCATTTTCTTTCTGCCTTTCAGATACCTTTCACTATTTTCTTTACACGCACAGTAGCAACATTTAAACATACTCTACAGAAGTGGTCCCTCTTTTGTGACTTTTAACTTTGAATGCTAAGATGAATTCTATATTTTTCAGTTTTTTACTATTTTAAAAAACCTTTTTTTTTTTAACTTTTTTTATTTCCCCCCCCAGATCACCAAGACTTATACCATTGGAAAGGTTAGGCGATTACCTTTCCAGTGGTAGGTCTTGGGGGTCTGTAGCTGCTTAGATCCCTGAGATACGGGTTTCTAAGCAGCATGCCCCCTTTCCCTATACTTTGCATGGACAATTTTAAATAAAGTTGCGCAGTGACGTCATCACGTCATTGCGCGTGATGTCACCGCACGTAACGGGAAGCCCTGGCGATGCCTGTCACTATGCAGGCCCGATCGCCGGGGTAGGAGCTGGTGGGGACCCCCAGATTGGAAAAAAGTAGTTGAGTGCTAATGACGGCTCTGAGCCGTCATTAGCACTCAAGGGGTTAATAATTTATAAGGACATTCAACATTTAGAGACGCGTTTCTCAACTAAAAACATAGCTGTTTCTTCGTGCTGATGAAGCTTGAAGAAACAGCTATGTTTTTAGCTGAGAAACGCATTGCTATTTTTAATACATTTCTTTTAATCTACTCCTGTTTCTTCAAGTAACTTTATTTATAGCTAACAGTACCCTTGCAGCACGTTTCCAGGAATCGCACAGAAAGCTGACGGTATACCCTGAATGGAGTGGAGCTACGTCCTCAGCTGTTTGACACGGTTCCTGAGCTTAGCGGAGAGCTTTCCGTGCAGCTCTGAGGACTCAGTCTGCCATACTTGCACTTTTGCTCATCAATATGTGAGTGGGATAGTTAGTTCACTATGTACCCTCGAAGTGAATGACAATATTACACTATGAGGCGCCTCCTTTGTTATGCTTGTTTTTTTATCAGAATCAGATGTGATACGCCCATTTTCGGAGCAGCAGCCCAGTGGTTTCATTTGGACAAACTAACCCACATTTACCATCTAACACTTAAATGGACATTCCCTGAATTTAGGTATTATAAACCTATATATATATTTATATTTCATATTGAGACTTTTATTATACTGGTGAGCACCCACTAGTTGTTTTTGTGTAAGGATTATTGCTGTCTCTTTGTCATTGTGGGATGTGTTCTTGTACTGTTAATGTTCCTTGTACACATTATGCCTTAATAAAGATATTTAAAAATAAAACACACAGGCCTCGTTTCTATTGAGTTGTTATTCAGTTTGCGTGCACTTGCAAACCGTTAAATATGCTGTCAAAAGCAATATCGTTTATCGACTGTTTCCAATGGCGCGTTATACCTCAATATCGGCAGCTGGACTTCGGCTGCCGAAAAGATCTTCGCGTCCCATAGAAAGTAATAGAAGTCGTTAATCGATAAATTATACCAGGTTTCCAATGAAAGCGCTAACCATTAATACACTGTCGGAGGCTGTCGATACATTGAGACATATTACCCCCAGCTCAACTAGGTGTAAAGGAGGAAAAAGAGCTTTTTTGAGGCCTGTTTCTCATTGAAATTGCAAATCCAAAAGAAATTATGAGTGTTTCAATGTACAAATAACATTATATATGCTACATTTATTGGTCCTATGTATAGGAATATTTGCACCCATGTTGTCATAGAAATATCAATATGTATGTACATATAAAAATATATGCAAGCACCACAATTATGGAGCGACCTCCCGCACACTTTCAAACCTTCCCCATGCCTAATATCCTTTAAGAGATCCCTCTCTACATATCTCAAAACAGAATGCACCTGTCATTGTTGATTATATATTTCCTACCTGTTCTATTTTAAATTTTTGGGCATATGTATTATTATTGTTTTTTATTTTATTGTACCCATTGTATCAATGCAATGTTTTGTGTACCCAGGACATACTTGAAAAATATAGAAATCTCAATGTATCTTTCCTGGTAAAATATTATAAAAATAAATAAAATATCTACCTATTCAAAATGAAACCTTTGCCCAGGGATGCTATATATAATCTCAATACATATAGAAAAATAATTCTAAGGAAATAAGTTATTTATCATGAAGATGAGTTTTATTATTACAGATTTACCCTCATTCAAATGTAATTTTCAATGTGAAAATCATATTTATTCAATACAAAATGATGACACATTAAAGTTATGTGTCATAGTACTAATATTTATAAAATATATGTAATGTCATGTCTACTAAAGCAGATAATACATTTGCAATATTTAGACTATTAACCAAAATACATAAGTGCTTAATATTACATACTTCAAGAGATATGAAGTATTGTCTTTAACATGGAGTTATTGAAACATTTTAAAAGTGCATTGTGCATTGGTCCCAGGGAGAGTCTGTGTCTGTTCATATGATGTCAATTAAAATGTATTAATCACCTCTATATCATGGCAATCACATATATGTTGTGTATACATCAGTGCTTAAATATCATAAAGATACATTTATCTAATTATTCTAAATATTGAATAATAATCTTGACAAAAAGGAGTGCATTAGTCATGATAGGTATTAGTCATGATAGGTATATATTTCAGATATTACATTCCACATAGGACTATAAGAATGAATGCAAGGTATTTGGCCATATCAACAGGAAGGAGTATTTACTTTTCAACTCTTCTATAACTGTATAACCCTTATTAGCTTCATCTGAAGGAGCAAACAACATATGCTTGTGGAATATAAATCATAACATTTACACATGTCACGTTGACTAATGTTAGATAGCATATACTGTATAAATTTCAGACACGTATCCCCAAGTATTCTTAAACGGCATAATATCCTCAATTAAAGGACACATACATTTATCAACAATGTACACCTCCATATTAATTGACATCATGAGAAATAAAAATGAATAAAGCTGTTAATTTTTAGCAGATAAACAGCTATTAGAATAATATTAAGATATATGTTCAAATTTGGATTAGAAAAATGGATGCATATTTATGAGATGAAAATCGCACTTAAAAAAGTGCTTTAGTGCAAAAATTAGATATGATATATCTTGGGTGGAAAAAAAAGAATATTAATTAATTCTTGCGGTGGGATTTTGACTTTGGAGGAGAGGTACTTAGGGCGGCAGTGTGGCGTCTTGTGCGACGCCCACCAGCTGAATGTGAGGCTAATAACCGGGATTCAGGGTCCTGCAGGGAGATGACAGAGGATGCAAGGGAGGATGGAGTTTGGGGCCTATCCGCAAGCCTCTCCACTGCCTCTGCCAGGCGGATGAGTGAGGCATTATGGATGTCCATTTGGCTCTGTATCCTCCTTAAATCCTGCTGCTGCTGGAGCATGGACAGCCTAAGCTCTCTATGTATGAGCCTCAGTAGATCATCCTGCTGGGACTGTGCCGGACCCTGTTGTACAGTTGGTGTCTCAGGAACCAATAATTGGCTGGTCCCAGGGCTGTCTCTCCGTATTGGTGACTGTGAGGTTGTCTGTGATGGCACTGTTGGCAATACATTGGTGGGTGCAGTGGGTGGTGGTGTGGATTCCTGTTGAGCCATAGGAGTGGGAGGCATATAGTACAGATGATGCAGATCTGTATGCTGCTGTGGTGGGTGCATCATCTGCTGCTGAGGATAATGATGTTGTGGTGGGTGCATCATCTGCTGCTGAGGAGGATGTTGTGGGGGGTGCATCATCTGCTGATGAGGAGGATGTTGTGGGGGGTGCATCATCTGCTGCGGTGGGTGCAGCTGTGGGGGCTGTGCCATTTGTTGCTGCGAAGTATGCATGAACTGCCAGTGTTGAGGAGGATGAGTTTGCTGGGGTTCAGAACCTAGAACATGATATGTTGTCTCCGAGGTAGATGGAGAAGGGCTTGATACATCCTCCACCTCATATGCCCTAGGCTGCTGCATATCACCTTCTAAGAGGCTGATATAGGAGGTAGTGTCGCCATAGATATCCTCATCCTCCTCAGTGAATGTAGGAACATCCTGCTGTTGTGTTGGTGCAGCTTCATACTCCTCCTGTTAGGAACCTACAAATAAATATACGGTATGTTTACATTATCTATCTAATAGAATATATTACATTGTAGCATAACAATACAGACTATTATATTCCATATTTATGTGTATATATGTACACACACACATACACACACACACACACACACATACACACACACACACATACACACACACACACACATACATACATACACACACACACACATACACACACACACACACACACATACATACATACACACATACACACACATACACACATACACACACACACACATACACATACACATACACATACACACACACACACATACACACATACACACACACACACATACACATACACATACACACATACACATACACACACACATACACATACACACACATATAGTGTGTTTGGGATAAAATCCAAGCATATATGACCATAACTGATGAATCTTTATAGACTGTGTCTTAAAGGAACATTGTTAAAGGGACAGTGTACCCAAATATTTTCTTTTGTGTTTCAGATAGAGCATTTTAATCAACTTTCTAATTTACTCCTATTTTCAAATGTTCTTTATTCTCTTGGTATCTTTATTTGAAATGCAAGAATGTAAGTTTAGATGGCGGCCCATTTTTGGTGAACAACCTAGGTTGTCCTTGCTGATTGGTGGATAAATTCATCCACCAATCAAAAACTGCTGTCCAGAGTTCTGAACCTAGAAAAAAGCTTAGATGTCTTCTTTTTCATATAAAGATAGCAAGAGAACGAAGAGAAATTGATAATAGTAGTAAATTAGAAAGTTGCTTAAAATTGCATGCTGTATCTGATTCACACAATAATACATTTGGGTACAGTGTCCCTTTAAGGACAATGACACATGATTTATATGAAATGCTTAATATTCTTGGATATTATATAATCAATATTCTTGCTTGTCGGAGCAGATATACAATACAAAGTGCTTGCTGAACATATTAAATACAACTATGTAAATTTAGATTCATAGCTAAACACAGATGGGTATTTATGATATACAACATATATACATCACATATATGGTTATATTTAATATTGAATATTCACCTTCATACACCTCTTCAGGTGGCACAGAGGTGTCCATTGTCCCCTTACATCCGTGAACAGATTCATCCGAGATGACATTGGACAGCATCTCCTCCCATGACCTTAGGTGTATTCTCTTGCTAGGACCACCACCTGTCCCACGTGCATATTTGGCCTGCTGTGCCAGCTTAGCTTTGGTTTCCCTCCTGCAGTCATGATAGCAGTGTTTAATGCTGGCAGTAGAACGATTACGTCCTAAGCAGCTGACTGCCACTCGAATCTCCTCCCACAGCTTATTCCGGACACCCGCCCTCAGGTTAGGGTTCTCCAGCTGAGGTGCCCTCTCCAAGTAGGCCTCAACAAGAGCCTCCTTCTCCTCTTCAGAGTACCTCTCCTCTCTTAGCCTGCCCTTCACACCTGAAGGGCCAGCAGACACAGACTCTCCCTCCTGTGACTGGGGACCAGCCCTCTCTACCTCCTCTGTCCCTGCAGGCTGGGACAGGCTACCACCAGCCCCACTCCCACTTGCCACAGTCTGCCCCACTTTCCCTTTTCTTTTTGTGCCTAGCTGAGGCTGACTCCTCCTCACTCCTCCCACCTCCACTCCTCTTCCACCCTTTCTCCTTCCCTCCTCTGCCAGGGTTTGAGGAAGGACAAATCCTCCACCCAAACCTCGGCCCCTAGTCCTGTCCATACTACTCCCTACTTCCCCCCTCCCCCTCCCTCTATCCACCCTCTCCACTGCCCTCCCCCTAGCCACCCCCTTCCCAACTCCACTAGGCCTATCCATCCCTTTCTCCTTCCTCCCTAACTCTAACCTAACACTAAAGTCCCTAGCTTACCTAACTACACTAATTCACCTAACTAAACCCTAAATTAAATATCCCCAAAACTAACTACCTAACCTATCTAGACCCTAACTATCTCTATTCTATATCCCTCAAAATAAAAATAAAATGTGGGGGTGAAAATAAACAAAGGGATGTAAATGAAAAAGGAAAAACTAAAGAGGATTATAACAAAATTATCGAAAAATAATAAGGGATGCAAATGAAGAAAGGGGTGGGCTATATAGTCAAATAAAAAAAAAAAATATGGGATGTAAAAAAAAAAAATATAGGATGGGCAAAATGTATCTAAAAAACAAAAGTTATATAGTGAGGAAGGGAAGGGTAGTCAAAGGGGGGATGGGAAGTGGAATAAGGGGATTAATGAAAGGAGTAATAAAGGAAGATGGGGATATGGGGGTTAATGAAATAAAAAAAATGTTAATGTGTTTGTATCAAATAAAAGTGTGTGTGTGTTTGTGTGTATAAACTAATGTGTGTTAATTAACTAATGTATGGATGTGTGTGTGTGTTCCTAATTTTATATGAGGCCTACAATAAGAATATATGAAAATAAAATATCAAACTCTCCACTAACTCTCAAACAACTCTCAAAAACCCAAAACTCCTACCAACGCAACTAGCTCCCGTGTCTTTCTCTCTAGAGGCGATCACAGGTAAAGAGCGCAGGCGCAAACCGTTATTCTTATAGACAGAGGTCGGGTTACCATGGCAATGCACTTGTTATGGCGCGCTTTTCGACAAATCCGACATCGGTTGGCAACGCAAACTTACGTACGGCCGAAAAGAGAGACTGCGCGCAACACGCTAATCTTTTCAATGGAAACCTGGTACTAAAATGGAGCCGTAAATTACTTTTAGCTGTCGTCCGCTTCGGTAGCTTACGGCTCCATTTTTAACGACTCAATGGAAGCGAGCTCATAGTATGTTAAATTCATATGTAGCGCCTTGAGACCCTCACGGGTGAGTAGTACGCACACTATAAGTACCCAATAGATAGAGAGAGATAGATTGATAGATTGATAGATTGATAGATAGATAGAATTCAAGTCTGCAGAAATGTCTTGGAATTAATTACAAGGTGTTTAAAGGGACAGTCAACACCAGAATGTTTGTTGTTTAAAAAGAAAGATAATTCCTTTATTACCCATTCACCAGTTTTGCATAACCACTGTGATTACCTTGTATCTAAGACTCTGCAAACTGCCCCCTTATTTCAGTTCTTTTTGACAGACTTGCTTTTTTAGCCAATCAGTGCTCACTCCAGGGTAACTGCATGTGCATGAGCTCAATGTTATCTATATGAAACACATGAACTAATGCCCTCTAATGGTCAAAATGCATACAGATTAGAGGCAATCTTCAAGGTCTAAGAAATTAGCATATGAACCTCCTAGAATTAGCATTCAAAGAAGAATACCAAGAGAACAAAGACAAAATGGTGATAAAAGTGATATGGAAAGTTGTTTAAAATGACATTCCCTACTTAAATCATGAAAGCTTTTTATTTTACTTGACTGTCCCTTTAATTTCCTTTTACAGGGACATGAAACCCAACATTTTTCTTTCATGTTTCAGATAGAGCATACCATTTTTTTAAAGAACTTTACATTTTATTTCTATTATCTAATTTGTTTCATTCACTTTGTATCCTTTGTTGAAAAGTGTACCTAGGTAGGCTCAGAAGCTGCTATTTGGTGGAGGCAAATATATTCCTCTTGTTATTGGCTTTCAGCTAAATCCCAGTAGTGCATTACTGGTCTTCCAACAAAGGATACCAAGGGAATGAAGCAAATTGAATAATAGAAGTAAATTAAAACGTTTGTTTATAATTGTATGCCCTGAATCATTAAAGGACCAGTCAACACATTAGATTTGCATAATCAACAAATGAAAGATAACAAGACAATGCAATAGCACTTAGTCTGACCTTCAAATGAGTAGTAGATTTTTTTATAACAAATTTCAAAGTTATGTATATTTCCACTACCCTTGTACAATGTAATAGCAATCAGCCAATCACAAATGCACATATGTATAGTCTGTGAATTCTTGCACATGCTCAGTAGGATCTGGTGACTCAAAAAGTGTAAATATAAAAGACTGTGCACATTTGTTTTAATGGAAGTAAATTGGAAAGTTGTTTAAAATTATATGCTGTATCTGAATCATGAAAATGTAATAAAACCTGAGTGTCCCTTTAAAGAATCATTTTGGGTGTCATGTGCCTTTGAGAATGAGAGGAAAGAATGCTTGTGTGGGGGATTTAAAAGAAATACAGGATGAACTGAGATACATAAAACATGCTTTGCATAAAATCTAGGGGATTTTAGCAGAGTCTACCTCAATGAGTAGGAAATGCAAGTTCCATTACAGAAATTAAAGAGCTGTACAGATAAAGCAAGAGTGATCAGCAAGGGAATGTTTTCTTTAAAACGGCAGATTAGATAAGCTAGTGCTTTATTTTGATCAACTTTATATAATATGTTTTAATGAACATTAAAGGGACACTGAACCCAATTTTTTTTCTTTAGAGATTCAGATACTCCTATTATCAAATTTTCTTTATTCTCTTGGTATCTTTATTTGAAATGTAGGAATGTAAGTTTATATGCCGGCCCATTTTTGGTGAACGACCTGGGTTGTCCTTGCTGATTGGTGGATAAATTAATCGACCAATAAAAAAGTGCCGTCCAGAGTCTGAAACAAGAAAAAAGCTTAGATGCCTTCTTTTTCAACTAAACATAGCAATAGAATGAAGAAAAGTTAATAATAGAAGTATATTAGAAAGTTGCTTAAAATTGCATCCTCTATCTGAATCACGAAAGAAACAATTTGGGTTCAGTGTCCCTTTAAGGTCACTTTTTAAATATGGTTCAGAAATTAATGAGTTGAGATCAAAGTATCTGCATACAAAATACATTATTTAACCCCTTAATGACAGCAACATACTCGCTGGCTGTTGATAAGGAGTTAAAAGCATTTAACATTTTATTTTTTTTGCAAGACTTCCAGTCCAGGGACACACTCCTTAACTCATTAAGCTCTGTTTATTTTATCTCCTTTGCTGTGGCCAATTAGGGACAGATATAAATCAGCTGCTGCAAATATTAACCAATCACTGTGCAGCATGTAAGAGGGTCAGTATTTTAAGTTCCGCAGAATACACTCCAGTCCTCCTGGATCAGTGGAAAAAACAACATATTTTAGATATTTATTATTTCCCCTACTTTTACTGTAATTTATAACTAACTAAATTAACATCCCCTTAACCATATTTCAATCTACTTTACAATTATCCAAAAATACAGATTTTATTAAGTGTTTTTTTAACAGTTTATTCAAAAGATATTATTTTCAGTAGCACTAAAAGAAAAAAAAAGAACTTTAAAAGAAAGAATTAGACAACATTTATTATCATTAGAAGAAAAAGAAGCTAAGACTCCTGTAGCTAAACATTTTAGACTACATGGGAAAGGAACCAGATATTTTTCATTTATTTGTATAGATAGTATACATAAAACAGTTAGAGGGGGAAATAGAACTGATCTATTATTAAAGAGAGATGTCTTTTGGATAATAGAATTAAATACCAGAGCCCCCCATGGCATAAATAAGAGACTAGATGTAGATGCATTTATTCATTGATACATATTTTTCACTAGATTATTAAAGGGACACTCAGGTCAAATTAAATTTTCATGATTCAGATACAGCATGTAATTTTAAACAACTTTCCAATTTACTTCCATTTAAAAAAATGTGCACATTCTTTTATATATACACTTTTTGAGTAACCAGCTCCTACTGAGCATGTGCAAGAATTCACTGACTATACGTATATGCATTTGTGATTGGCTGATTGCTATCACATGGTACAGAGTGGAAATATGCACAACTTTGAAATTTGTTAGAACAAAAATCTACTACTTATTTGAAATTCAGAGTAAATGCTACTGTATTGTCTTGTTATCTTGCATTTGTTGATTATGCAAATGTACTATGTTGACTGGTCCTTTAAGGATTGGCATTTACCGTATTTTTCACTTGTTGATATTGAGAAACTTATTAAAGTATATATTATAATAGTGACAACATTCCGTTTAACTCTCTATTTTCATCTTTTTCATCTTTCTCATCTCTTCCATTTTTCTGCCTCCCCCCCTTAAGGACTTAATACTAAGCTGTATATTTCATATAGGATACATAAGATATAGAAGGTACTAATTGATATGAAAGACCTTAAGTCCCAAATTTCTCTAACTAGTTAAATCAAATTTAATAAATTGCTTAACATTATTTTTTGTGCGATTTATAGCATAGGCTTATCTTCCTCCCTTATTCATTTAGCCTGAGTGCTAGTTAGAGTTGAGTTTAGGCATAGGAATATACACGTTAGGATTTATACACATTTGTATTATTGTTTTCATGTTTATTTTTAAAATGCATTATTTAATGCTAAAAATACTATGTGAGTATAATTTAAATTTCAGTTTTTACAATTTTAGAGTTTATTTAAACATTTATGTATTATATTCATTTATTTCTGTATAATATGAGATACATTTTATAACGTATATCTATTATATATGTACTATTCTGTATTAATGATTATGTTTATTATTGTTTTATTATTATGTTTATCCTTTTTCTTTTTACTTGCATATATATATATGTATGCTTTATTTTTGCATGTGGTGTACACATGCATATACATATGTATTTTTCATATCAGTTGACTAACTAGTAGTTTTTTTGATATGGAGGGGGTGTGTAATACCAGTACAAATTCTATTGGTGTAGCTCAGCTTTAAAAGGTGTTCACCTGTTGTGGGATATCACCTCTGATAAAGCGTAGGTACGTACCCTCTTGATTGAAACAGCACACGGATTGCCTGAGCAGTGTTTGCTTTTTGTCTTTGTAAAATAAAAAAAAATGTGCTAAATTAAAGGGACAGTCTACTCCAGAATTTGTATTGTTTAAAAAGATAGATAATACTATACCTTTTTAACCTCTGTGATTACCTTGTATCTAAACCTCTGCAGACTGTCCCCTTATTTCAGTTCTTTTGATAGATATGCATTATAGCCAATCAGTGTTGACTTATAAATAACTCCACGGGGATGAGCACAATGCATCTATATGGTACACATGAGCTAGCTCTGTCTAGCTGGGAAAACTGTCTCTTTAAAGATTCTCAGGCCGAGGGTCAAAAACCCTAAAAACTTACAGCCCCAGATGATGTATCACTGAAAGTTTAAGGGACATTTAAGTAAAAATTAAACTTTCATGATTCAGGTAGGGCATGCAATTTTAAATAAATTTCCTGATTTTCTTTTATCATCAAATTTGCTTTGTTTTCTGGGTATTCTTTCTTAAAAGCTAAACCTAGATTGGCTCATAAATCGATTTCTAATTCTAAGCAGTTGAAGGCCGCCTCTTATCTGTACATGTTTGACAGTTTTTCACAGCTAGACAGTGCTAGTTTATATGTGGCATATAGATAACAATGTACTCACTCCCATGGAGTTATTTATGAGTCAGCACTGATTGGGTAAAATTCAATTCTGTCAAAAAAACTGACATAAGGGGGCAGTCTGCAGAGGCTTAGATACAAGGTAATCAGAGGTAAAAGGTGAATTAATACAACAGCGTTGGTCAGGGCCACCACTAGAAATTTCGGGGGCCCTGACTTAACCATTGATCAGCCCCCCCCCCCACCTTTGACATGTGCAATCTTTGACCATGTGACTAAAACGTACATGCACTTTATTCTTAAGTCTCTATTTAAACTTGGAAATGTTGTAAAGGTAGTAACATACACACACAGACACACGCATACACTGAAACACACACTCACACATAAGGATTCACATATAGACACTCTAGCAGACACGTAAAGAAACACAAAAACTCAATCAGACACAGACACTCAGCACTTGTTTACATTGACCTGACAAGTAATGAGGTAAACTACAGTTTTGTAAAAAAAGCAGATTTAGAAAACAAAATATAGAGTTCTGTTTATCTTTTTGTAAAGGAAGATGCCAACTAAATGATGACAACAGCATGCAGTGGCTGAAAGGAAGGGCCCTGAACTGCCTAAACAATAATTTAAAGGTTAAATGGTGGATTGGTGACTTCCGGAAAGGTCTCGTTAGTTTGAAAGTCTGTAGAAAGATGTGAATAATCAGTAGTAAGGTCAAAATGTCCTAAAAAGGAACAGACAATGGACACACACACACACACAACCACACACACTCAAACTTGCACATACATCCAAGGAAACACCGACAGAGACAGCCTCCGAAAACACACAAAGACATACACACACACACAGAGACACTCACAGAAAACACACAAAGACATACACACACAGAGAGACAACCACATAAAACACAGAAAGACATACATACACACACCCTCACTGAGACATCCACAGAAAACACACAAAGACATACACACACCCTCACAGAGACACCCACAGAAAACACATACCCTCACAGAGACATCCACAGAAAACACAGACATACATACATACACACACACACACACACCCTCACAGAGACATCCACAGAAAACAGACATACACACCCATCCTCACAGAGGCATCCAGAGAAAATACACAAAGACAAACATACACACACCCTCACAGAGACACCCATAGAAAAATCTCAAAGACATACGTGCACACCCTCATAGACATCCACAGAAAATGCACAAAGACATACACACCCACCCTTACAGAGAGACCCACAGAACAAAAATACATACACCCTCATAGAGACACAAACCAAAGCACAAAGACATAAACACAGACACCCACAGAAACACTCACAGGAGGAAACATCTATGCACCTTGCATCCCCTAAATCAACAGTGTGTTACATGCATGATAAAAAAATTGCAGAAATTAAGAGATCACTTTTTAAAGAATCATATTTGTAAATGTGCAAACAAAAATAATGCTGTGAATTCAAAATTGTACATTAATGATCTGGGTAGATGGCTTGATGAAGAAAAGTACTTTTAAAAGGTTGACATATGTTTGTTTGTTTTTTCCCCATTTTCCCCAACCAAGAGCACCACTTCAAATATAGTGTACAATGTTCCCATCTGTCAGCTGTACTTATGGATTTTGAAAATGCCGTACTCTATATGGTCTTGGTGGAACCATAAGCTGTGGTACTCATACCATTAGATCTGGTTAAATGCAGGGTTTAGGCTTGTTTGTATGTATTTCAAAATTAAGTCAGCTGTAGTGTAAACTGAACAGTTTTAAGTTAACCTGTCTCATTTCAAACACTGAGCAATCTTAGCCTGAGAGTATAACATTTTATGAAGATGTAAAAATCTTAGATAAAATGCCTCCTTGCATCTGGAAAGTCCTTGCATAAAGGGGCAGTAAACTGGAATGTAATATACAGTGTGTGTGTGTGTGTGTGTATATATATATATATATATGTATTTTATATATATATATATGTATTATATATATATATATATATATATATAAATTAAAAAAATGCATATCTGCCAAAAGGGCACCTACCATTTGTGTATTGAGGAGGGAACATTTCTGCATGGTTTTAAATATAGAATTTTTACAGCATTGTCAAATAATCATAAATACACTGCTGCTGAAAAAAATGTGTTTTTATGGACCC